>NC_061510.1:193068461-193144636 GCF_022539505.1 Lolium rigidum | reverse complement strand
TTTTGAGGTGGTGTACGGTTTCAAACCCATTACTCCACTTGACTTGTTGCCTTTGCCCATACATGAGAGAGTCAATATGGAGGCATCCAAGAGGGCAGATTTTGTGAAGAAAATTCATGTGAAGACTAAAGAGTTGATCGAGAAGAAAGGCAAGAGCAATGCCGCAAGGAAGAACAAGAAGCGCAAAGAGATGTTGTTCAAGCTTTCGGTGATTTGGTCGCAGGTACATTTTCGCAAGGATAGGTTCCCGAAGCCGAGGAAGTCTAAGTTGAAGCCTCGTGGTGCTGGTCCTTACAAAGTGCTTGCCAAGATCAATGATAATGCATACTCGATAGATCTTCCAGAGGATGAGTTTGGTGTGAGTAATTCTTTCAATGTTGCTGATTTGACACCATATGACGGAGAAGACCTTGGAGCCTCGAGGTCGACGCCTTTGAAGGGGGGAGATGATGAGGACATCCCTACTTCACCACTACCTCCGTCATTGATAAATGAAGATGAACCTCGTCATGAAGCTCAAGTCCAATGAAGTTCGGATTGGACCAATTACAAGAAGCTCGTCATGAGCTACTTAAACAAACAAGGTGAACTTATTTCTAAACGATACTTCGATTGATGAGAACTTTATACCTGCCTAAGTCCTATTACTTATGTATCATCGGGTATCAAGAGGAGACGAGCATCGCACAAGGAGAGGAGCAAGCTGGACATGAAGACGCGGACGTCAAGATGGCCGTGAAGGCTGGACATGGAGTCGGACATGAAGATATCTCATGGACGAGCGAGGGAGGAGCGGGAGGCATGCGCGAGAGGAGAAGACGACGTCCGAGTGCCGGTCCAGAACCCGGTCGGATCCGGCCACCGGACCGGACCGCCCGGTCCCCGGTCTTGGCCGACCGGTCGCCAACCGGCCGCCAACCGGATGAGATTTATCGTACCGGGCAAAAACCGGAAAGGTGCGAAGTTTCCTGCTGCCGCCGATTGACCGGACCACAGACCGGCCCGCCCGGTCCACGCCCGCAGTTGATCGGATTCCGCACCGGACCAGTCCGAGTCTGTCTCGACCAGATCTGTTCTCGGGTCGGTTATTCTTGTATCTTTTCGACCGTAACTCGTCCCGGACGCCTATATAAGTGCCTTGGACGACCCCCTAGCCGCTTTAGACCACGTTTAAGATAAACCTTAGTTCATAGTTGTTTGCTAAGCAAAACTATTGTTCCCCAACTCTCCAATTCGTTGCGATCTAGAGTTTTATGCTACCGAAAGTTTGTGTGATCTAGCTGCTCCATTGGGGATTAGAAGATTGCAATCTACCGCTTCGTGGTCGGCGGCTACGTGCGCAAGTGTGTGGAGTTGCGAATATCTTGGTGGTTGAGAGCTGTTGCATTGGCATCGGAATCAATCGAGAGACTTCGTCGGCGTCATACAAGTTATCCTCCTCATCATCATCGATTCCATCCGCTGCTACCATCGTGTGTTCATCACCACCCGTCGCTTACTGAGAAGATCGGGCCACCCCTTATCATCTCTGGGATCCACCTATCATGTGGTATCAGCTTTCTGGGTTGCTCACGGCGAGGTGTTGTTGATCGATCTCTTTGATCGGTTTGCTGCGGAGAAGATTAGCTCTAAGATTGGAGGAGTTTGGCTCTCGGTCAAAGGAGTTTGGTTGTAGGAAGTTTGGCATAGTTTGGTGCAGTTTGGAGGTCATCCATGGCTGTTTCGGAGGTCAAAATCGCGAAAAATCGCGACCAGAATCGGGAAGAAGACGAAAATTGGCGACCGGGAAAATCCGGTCTGGAATCCGGTCAACCGGGCCAGTGACCGGGCAGCCTGGCGTGAAATCCGGTCAACCGGGCGGCAAACCGGGAAGTTCGCAAAAATTCGTCCGGTTGTGTTCTGGTCCGATGCATCCGGTTGGCAATCGGTCCGATGCATCCGGTTGGGACCGGGCTGGCCGGTGCGAGGCCGGTCTAACCGGGCCCTGGGCCAGGCTGGCTCGGGACCAGTCGCGGTTTTTCCTCCGACGGTTTCTCCTGTTGTTTCGGTGGTTTCTCCGGTGATGTTGGTTCATGCTCCGTTGATGATGTTACTCCAATGATTGGTGTTGAAGCACATAGGAGTGACGATGTATATCATGACTACCTCGGTATGCGAATAGGTATCAAGTTTGACGCATCGCAAATCAAATGGCGGTTGGCTAGTTCTGCGACACCGATGGAATTTCAACTTTGGGAATCACACATTGAAGGTGGGTTTGCGAGATGCAAGGAGTTTGATGGTTCGTTTGGTGGCCAGACGGAATTTTCTATTGCATGCAGGCGTGTTGATGATGTTGTGGCTAGTTGGTACCGTAATGCTCTCATCGTTCAGGGTATCGTTGGTCTACGGTCTAGGCTCGGGCAGATTTCAAGCGGTTGCTGCGTGATACTTTTAAGTGTGCACGTTTGAGTAAGCCTGGTGGTGTGCTCTAACACTACCGTGGAGGAGGTTGTTCCGTATCGACTAGTCATTGAGGAGAGGAAACCCGGCTCCGATACCAAGCGCGCTACGCAGGATCGTTGAGGAGGATGTACCATTGAGCGGTCGAATATGCAACTCAAGAAGGTACAAGGTGATGCTTGCAAGGCGGTTGACAAGGTTCGACTGGTGGAGTTTGTTTCGCACTCGGTGCATATATCAAGGGCAAGGCTTGCAAGTTGATGATTGATGGTGGTAGTTGTACTAATGGCATTAGCAAAGCGATGGTGACGACGTTTGGGTTGTCTACATGGCGTCTTCCCGAACCTAAGCGTCTTGAGTGGTTGAATAGTCTGTGGTATCGTCAAGATTACTCACAAGGGTGTGTGTGCCATTTGCGACTGATGATTATGTTGATGAGATCGATTGCGATGTGTTGCCATTGGAGGTGTGTGGATTGTTACTTGGGCGTCCTTGGCAGTATGATCGCAATGTGACACATGCTGGGCGAGCAAATACATATTCTTTTATGCATGGTGGCAAACAGCGGACTTTAAAGCCTATGGGTGATGATTATATCAAGTCCGATGTGGAGTTAGTGGTGCGTAAAGAGAAGTTGCACAAGCCTAAAGTGCAACAAGAAGTGCATGATGTTCCGAGCATTGATGTTGGTGATGTTTCGGCCATGCTCGTAGATGACAAGCCAGCTTCTTGTTGGTGACAAGCCGTATGTAGCTACACTTATTGTTGATGTGGATGCTGCAGCATGTGCTACAGCTCCAGGCTTGTGTTGATATCGATGACACGTACGGATGATGGGTGCGCTGATGGTGTTTCGAAGCATATGGCGTGCATGCGCGTGGGAGGAGTGGGAGGCGAGCGCGTCGCGTGGAGACGAAGGCAAGCCGGCACTTCTCGCTGCTAGAGTACCGGCACCCGCTTTTCTGCGACACCGCGGATGCATCGAGGCAAGGATGGACGTGTGAAACATCTATGTGGCCCAGGAATTACACATCTTGTGCAGGGTCATGTGCAGCGACACAAGGGTCCATCAAAACCTCGCAAGAAGAAGGAATTGGCGCCGAAGGCCAAGCTCATGTGGAGAAGAAAGGAGGCGCCAAGTGCTGTATCAAGTCGAGAAGGCCGCGAGGGAGGATGTGGTGTGGAAGGCAAGCAAGACTTGAAGACGGCGAGGACGTGTCATGTTCATATCACGTCACCTTTTCCAGAAGACCCTCACGCGTTGGGGACAACACTTCTTGAAGGGGGGAGGATGATACGGGCATGGAGGCCTATGTGGAGCCCAGATTCAGGACTCCACCAGCTTATTTATCCTAGTTTATGTAATGGTCATATATGGGCCAATTAGGGTTTTTAATAATTTGAGTCAGTTTGGTTTGGGCCTGTCCAAACCAAGGTAGGGAGGCCCACTAGGGCTGGCTGATGGCGTGTACAGCACACGTCCGTTGGGAACCCCAAGAGGAAGGTATGATGCGTACAGTAGCAAGTTTTCCCTCAGAAAGAAACCAAGGTTTATCGAACCAGGAGGAGCCAAGAAGCACGTTGAAGGTTGATGGCGGCGGGATGTAGTGCGGCGCAACACCAGGGATTCCGGCGCCAACGTGGAACCCGCACAACACAACCAAAGTACTTTGCCCCAACGAAACTGCTGAGGTTGTCAATCTCACCGGCTTGCCGTAACAAAGGATTAGATGTATAGTGTGGATGATGATTGTTTGCAGAAAACAAGAAAGAACAAGTATTGCAATAGATTGTATTCGATGTAAAAGAATGGACCGGGGTCCACAGCTCACTAGAGGTGTCTCTCCCATAAGATAAATAGCATGTTGGGTGAACAAATTACGATCGGGCAATTGACAAATAGAGAGGGCATGACAATGCACATACATGATATGATAAGTATTGTGAGATTTAATTGGGCATTACGACAAAGTACATAGACCGCTATCCAAAGCATGCATCTATGCCTAAAAATTCCACCTTCAGAGTTATCATCCGAACCCTTCCGTATTAAGTTGCAAACAATCGTACAATTGCATTAAGTATGGTGCGTAATGTAATCAATAACTACATTCTCGGACATAGCATCAATGTTTTATCCTTAGTGGCAACAAGACATCCACAACCTTAGAACTTTCCGTCACCGTCCTGCATTTAATGGAGGCATGAACCCACTATCGAGCATAAATACTCCCTCTTGGAGTTAAGAGCAAAAACTTGGCCAGAGCCTCTACTAATAACGGAGAGCATGCAAGATCATAAACAACACATAGGTAATAGATTGATAATCACCATAACATAGTATTCTTGATAGGGCAAAGGTGTCCGATCTTTCGATGAGATGAAGATAATTCGATTTGTTGGTGGAGTTCGTGCTTGACGATCCGACTACACGTGCAAAGCTCGTGCGCCAATGCAATCGCTAGGACAATCTCCGGGAGTTACCGATCTTGCGGGAGCACGATCAGCTCCGACCAGACGAGGGTCTTAATTTCTACCTGAAATCGAGAACAAGTAAGAACTAATAATGCAATCAGAATATTGCGGATATAGATGAAAACTTTATTGAAAAGGTGGGATTCCGAATAGTCGGTCTTGTTCTGGGCGTTGGCCTCAAAAGAAGAACACGTAGTTGCAGCAATTGGCTAACTTTTAATCTAATCAAAATCCAAGTTCTAATGACGGCTACAGAGGGATATATGGGGGAAGACAAGGGATTTTCGTCCAACCAGCTAGGGTTGGCCAAAAACACCCCTAAATGGGCCTTCCTCCACTTATAAGGCCTCTTAAAATCCCCTAAAATACCTAATCCGAAAATACATGGGCCTGGCCCATTAAATAAGGTGACGCAGCACCATAAATAACTCTTTGGACGAATTTTATGATGAAGTAACTTGTATAATTCATCCAATCATCATTGCTTCATTATGGTGGCTTCAATGTTCTGAAATCCTCGCTTGCAACACCATCCTCGAATCCTTGCAGGTCTGCTGCCATCTCCATGCACGTTCCTATTCCAATGCTTGGCGTCCATGCTAGATCCATTACTAAATAATATAAATACATTTGATTTAGGCAGCATCATATTCTCATATATATCAGGAAGGATTCCTAGTAACGAATGTACCTTAGATATGGTTGTAGGAGTATTGGTTGTATCTATCATAGAGATGATGAGGATATCTAGGCCTGGTACACTAGGACAGCCATTGATATGATGATTGAGTCTAAGGTTGTACCAGTCTGTTATCATAATCTTGTTATTAGGAAATAATAATGTAGCCAGGTCATGTGGTGGGCCAAATTAGGGTTTTAATAGAGTCTATTTGACTTGGGCCTGTCCAAGTCGAATTAGGGTTAGGCCCATGAGTGGGCGCCCCAACCCAATAGGGGTTGGCCGGTCGGCCACCCTCCCCCTCATATAAGGAGGTGGGGCGGCTAGGGTTTAGGTAGATTAGATTGAATCCAGAATATGTAGAACCTTGAGTTCCAGTTATCACCGTTCCTATGGGATCGGCGTGTGTGACGGCGTCTCGGACGTTCGTCCAGTTATCTATCAATAAAGGTGTGAGAGTTCTTGAGTCTGTCAAGGGTGATCATGCGTGCGAGAAGGTCCTCGAACTGTCGAGGGTTATCGAGCTTGGCGTGTCTATTCTGCAAGAGGTTCGGCGTTCTTCATCGATCCGTTGCTTGCTGGATTCGTTCCCTCTTCTCCAGGCTGCGTTCATCGCGTTGTTGGGAGGATTCTCTACCCCAGGTTCTCGCTGTGAAAGATCGGGCTTCAACTTAGGTGGATCGGCTTGGATTCACCGTATCAAGAGATGTCCTCATCATCCTCCCCTACTTGAATTGAAGTCGTCCTCGACGTAGTCTCATCTTTTTCACCAAGATATGCCTTCAAATCAGAGGTAATCATGTCCTCATCATCCTCCCTTTCTTGAAAGAAAAGCCGTCCTCGGCGATGTTTATTCTGTAAACATGCTAACAAAAGAGACAAGGTATATGCATGGTATATGTATATGTCATCCGTTTTAACAGCTCTCTCATGTTTCCCATTTAATTTTGTACATATACCAGTATTGTAGTAGCTTAGAAGATCATTAGTCCCCATTACACATGTATCACAACTCAGTTTGCAGATATAAGTGAAGCACATATTGACTTCTTTCAAATTAAAAGTATAACCATGGGCATAAACACTCTTCAAATATTTGAGTTCATCAATCTTATTTCTAGCATGTGATAAAGACAGAGGAGGATCCATCACAACAGAAAACAAAGAATTAGCATGAGAAATCTTAGCCAACACTTCATTGTTCCTAACAAGTTTTATATGATCCATACTATAGTCATCTTTCAAATCACAAGGTGCATTATCAGGAGCAAGAATTTCAGTTTGTACACTCATAAATATGGAAGAATTAACTTGTACAATGGGTGTACTCAACATAGTTGGTATATCAGTTCCACAATTTCCTAACACATGGTCATCCTTGGAAACAAAAGTCTCCGTTGGTATACTCATATCAATGCATGAATTAGAATCAACAATAGGTGCAGTTAAACCATCATCTATCTGAGTTGTTTGATCACATAACATCAAATTAGTAGCACAATCCTCTAATATAGGTGGTGTGACCAAATTATTTTCGACCTCAGCACATGGTACATTTAAGATAACATTGCATTCACCAATCTCATGTGGAGGGACAACATCGGTACCTTCATTGTTACCTTGTGACTCCAACGTAGAAGATGTTCGCAGCGACGTGTCACAAGTCTGTGGCTGGGCGACTCGCACAACAATATTCATGCGTGGAACGTTGGAAGAAACAACCGGTGCTAGTGTGCATGACTTGAAGGAGTTGGAATGGTCCAACGTTTTCTCCTGTATGTGTTTCTCAAAAGCACAAGCTCGAACATATATACCAATAGTAGAATGAGGAATATACTTAAACATAACCTTAATATCAGGGTTTAAGCCGTTGAAAAACATGTTTCTAGTACTTTCCTCAAATTCCTTTATATCACAACGGTACATGTAAAATTGAAATTCCTGATAGTAAACGTGTACGGTGTTACTACCTTGTTCTAACCGTTTAAGTTTGCGGAGCAGTTCACGTTGATGAGAAAGAGGCACAAATTTACGTCTCAAAACAGATTTTAAATCTACCCAAGTAGTAGGTGTATTATCAACATTTTCTTTATAATTCCAGTCCCACCAAATGGAAGCCAAACCCGTAAAAACTCTAGCAGCAGTTCTTACTTTCTCATGTTCAGTAAAATCATGGCATCCAAAAATATTGTCAACCTCAAACTCCCAATCAAAATAAGCATCCGTATTATATCTACCCTCATAAACTCGGTAATGATATAACCTCGATCATGATCTCCCGTAAATGGTTGCACATGCATCTCCGAAGTCGTCATGGTACTCGGGTCGATGGCGTGGTCCTCAATTCCTGTCATGGTTAGTACCCAAAAAGCACAAATGCATATGCCTACAAACTACGGAATATGGTGGTTCACGCGCAATTCGTCAAGCAAAATACAAGCTCTTACAAGTTCTTACCAAACAGGAGGAAGGTGATATGGCAACCAACAAGGATCAGCTTCTCCCGAGATTGCACAAGGCGATTACCAGTGTCGACACAAAGCACGTGGAGAAATCTCGTGGAGCTCTAGGAAGGCAAAGTATAGTGATATGGTGGCACAGTAATCAAATCAGCGATGCAAATTGAGTAAATGCTCAACGAAGGTACTGTGCTGGTCCTAGGCTAGATCGTATTAGAGACGCGAGCCTAAATCACCAACGAGGTCACGACGTGGCACAAGATGCAAGAGGCAGCGAAACTGGCACTGGAGGATAGAGGCACCTAAGGTAAGGCGCCTAGTTTTTTTTTTTTTTTTTGGACTCAATCTTGGCGCATGACCCTAGAGGTCTCTATGGTAGGGCGCCCAGATTCTTTTTTTTTTTTTTTTTTTTTTTTGGGATCAACCTTGGCGCATGACCATAGAGGTCTCTATGGTAGGGCGCCCAGAATTTTTTTTTTTTTGGATTTTTTTTTTTTTTTTTTTGCAGCTAGACTGCTATCAGAATTCCGACGGAAAACGCGAAATTGACCAAGAAAACGGATCTAAAACCCGAAAAAACTCTGAAACGAAGATCAAGAAAGACCCTACGATGATGGGAATCAAAGGGAAACAACAAAGAGTTTATGGCGAGATGTGGCGGAAGTATATGGTGGCGGTGATATGGCGAGGACCGCAAGCGGAGATGGTGCGGCGGCGACGCGACTACTATGATCGGAACTCGAAACTCTAACTACTCTAGACGCTAAGACCAGCACGCGACACAACGATTGCAGACAAAGACTCAAAAAGCAAAAACTGAAAAGATCATGCAATGGCTTGGCAGGGGCTATGGGACGGATGATCTAAACCTAATATATTTTTATGGAGCTTTTTCTGGGTTATAGGTAAAACAAATCTACACTAGGAAAACTGTAAATCTCACCGAGCAACCTGAAATCTGATACCACTTGATAGGGCAAAGGTGTCCGATCTTTCGATGAGATGAAGATAATTCGATTTGTTGGTGGAGTTCGTGCTTGACGATCCGACTACACGTGCAAAGCTCGTGCGCCAATGCAATCGCTAGGACAATCTCCGGGAGTTACCGATCTTGCGGGAGCACGATCGACTCGACCAGCGAGGGTCTTAATTCCTACCTGAAATCGAGAACAAGTAAGAACTAATAATGCAATCAGAATATTGCGGATATAGATGAAAACTTTATTGAAAAGGTGGGATTCCGAATAGTCGGTCTTGTTCTGGGCGTTGGCCTCAAAAGAAGAACACGTAGTTGCAGCAATTGGCTAACTTTTAATCTAATCAAAATCCAAGTTCTAATGACGGCTACAGAGGGATATATATGGGGGAAGACAAGGGATTTTCGTCCAACCAGCTAGGGTTGGCCAAAAACACCCCTAAATGGGCCTTCCTCCACTTATAAGGCCTCTTAAAATCCCCTAAAATACCTAATCCGAACATACATGGGCCTGGCCCATTAAATAAGGTGACGCAGCACCATAAATAACTCTTTGGACGAATTTTATGATGAAGTAACTTGTATAATTCATCCAATCATCATTGCTTCATTATGGTGGCTTCAATGTTCTGAAATCCTCGCTTGCAACACCATCCCGAATCCTTGCGATTCCGTGCCATCTCCATGCACGTTCCTATTCCAATGCTTGGCGTCCATGCTAGATCCATTCCTAAATAATATAAATACATTTGATTTAGGCAGCATCATATTCTCATATATATCAGGAAGGATTCCTAGTAACGAATGTACCTTAGATATGGTTGTAGGAGTATTGGTTGTATCTATCATAGAGATGTCCTCATCAATTCTCTATCCATCGGATCCTGACAAACACAACATATAGAATTACAGATAGATGATCTTGATCATGTTAGGCAGCTCACAAGATCCGACAATGAAGCACATAAGGAGAAGACGACCATCTAGCTACTGCTATGGACCCATAGTCCAGGGGTGAACTACTCACTCATCACTCCGGAGGCGATCATGGCGATGAAGAGTCCTCCGGGAGATGATTCCCCTCTCCGGCAGGGTGCCGGAGGCGAACTCCTGAATCCCCCGAGATGGGATTGGCGGCGGCGGCGTCTCTGGAAGGTTTTCCGTATCGTGGCTCTCGTATCGTGTTTTATGTCAGGGACCTTTATATAGGCGAAGAGGCGGCGTCAGAAGGTCAACGAGGCGACGACACAATAGGGGGCGCGGCCCAGGCCCTGGCCGCGCCGCCCTATCATCTGGGCCCACTGTGGCTCCCTCCGGTGGCTCTCGGGTGTTCGGAAGCTTCGTGGAAAAATAGGATGCCGGGCATTGATTTCGTTCGATTCCGAGAATATTTCCTTACTAGGATTTCGGAACCAAAAACAGCAGAAAACAAGCAATCGGCCCTTCGGCATCTCGTCAATAGGTTAGTTCCGGAAAACGCATAATAATGACATATAATGTGTATAAAACATGTAGGTATCATCAATAAAGTAGCATGGAACATAAGAAATTATAGATACGTTTGAGACGTATCAAGCATCCCCAAGCTTAGTTCCTACTCGCCCTCGAGTAGGTAAACGATAACAATTATAATTTCTTAAGTGACATGCCATCATAACCTTGATCATACTATTGTAAGCATATGTAATGAATGCAGCGATCAAAACAATGGTAATGACATGAGTAAACAAATGAATCATAAAGCAAAGACTTTTCATGAATAGTACTTCAAGACAAGCATCAATAAGTCTTGCATAAGAGTTAGCTCGTAAAGCAATAATTCAAAGTAGAGGTATTGAAGCAACACAAAGGAAGATTAAATTTCAGCGGTTGCTTTCAACTTATAACATGTATATCTCATGGATATTGTCAATGTAAAGTAATATAACAAGTGCAATATGCAAGTATGTAGGAATCAATGCACAGTTCACACAAGTGTTTGCTTCTTGAGGTGGAGAGAGATAAGTGAACTGACTCAACATAAAAGTAAAAGAAAGGCCCTTCACAGAGGGAAGCATCGATTGCTATATTTGTGCTAGATCTTTTATTTTGAAAACATGAAACAATTTTGTCAACGGTAGTAATAAAGCATATGTGTTATGTAAATTATATCTTACAAGTTGCAAGCCTCATGCATAGTGTACTAATAGTGCCCGCACCTTGTCCTAATTAGCTTGGGTTAACACGGATTATCATTGCATAACATATGTTTCAACCAAGTGTCACAAAGGGGTACCTCTATGCCGCCTGTACAAGGGTCTAAGGAGAAAGTTCGCATTGGATTTCTCGCTTTTGATCATTCTTCAACTTAGACACCCATACCGGGACAACATAGACAACAGATAATGGACTCCTCTTTTAATGCTTAAGCATTCAACAACGGATAATATTCTCATAAGAGATTGAGGTTTTATGTCCAAACTGAAACTTCCACCATGATTCATGGCTTTAGTTAGCGGCCCAATGTTCTTCTCTAACAGTATGCATACTCAAACCATTTGATTGTAAAAACCGCCCTTACTTCAGACAAGACGAACATGCATAGCAACTCACATGATATTCAACAAAGAGTAGTTGATGGCGTCCCCAGGAACATGGTTATCGCACAAAAAACAACTTAATAAGAGATAAAGTGCATAAGTACATATTCAATACCACAATAGTTTTTAAGCTATTTATCCCATGAGCTATATATTGCAAAGGTAAAGAATGGAAATTTTAAAGGTAGCACTCAACCAATTTACTTTGGAATGGCGGAGAAATACCATGTAGTAGGTAGATATGGTGGACACAAATGGTATAGTGGTTGGCTCAAGGATTTTGGATGCATGAGAAGTATTCCCTCTCGATACAAGGTTTAGGCTAGCAAGGTTATTTGAAACAAACACAAGGATGAACCGGTGCAGCAAAACTCACATAAAAGACATATTGTAAACATTATAAGACTCTACACCGTCTTCCTTGTTGTTCAAACTCTTTACTAGAAATTATCTAGACCTTAGAGAGACCAATTATGCAAACCAAATTTTAGCAAGCTCTATGTATTTCTTCATTAATGGGTGCAAAGTATATGATGCAAGAGATTAAACATGAGCACAACAATTGCCAAGTATCAAATTATCCAAGACATTTTATCAATTACTACATGTAGCATTTCCCGTTTCCAACCATATAACAATTAACGAAGCAGTTTCAACCTTCGCCATGAACATTAAAAGCTAAGAACACATGTGTTCATATGAACCAGCGGAGTGTGTCTCTATCCCACACAAGGATGAACTTATTCAAACAAAACAAAAATAAAAACAAACAGACGCTCCAAGTAAAGTACATAAGATGTGACCGAATAAAAATATAGTTTCAAGAGAAGAAACCTGATAAGTTATCGATGAAGAAGGGGATGCCTTGGGCATCCCCAAGCTTAGATGCTTGAGTCTTCTTGAAATATGCAGGGATGAACCACCGGGGCATCCCCAAGCTTAGGCTTTTCACTCTTCTTGATCTTATATCACCCTCTTCTCTTGACCCTTGAAAACTTCCTCCACACCAAACTTTAAGCAAACTCATTAGAGGGTTAGTGCACAATCAAAAATTCGCATGTTCAGAGGTGACACAATCATTCTTAACACTTCTGTACATTGCACAAAACTTCTGAAAGTTAATGGAATAAAGAAACTCATTCAACTTAACAAAAGCGGCAATGCGAAATAAAAGGCAGAATCTATCAAAAACAGAACAGTCCGTAAAGACGAACCTGGAAGGGGCACTTAACTTGCTCAAACGGAAAAACTAAAAACCAATGAAAGTTGCGTACATATCTGAGGATCACACATGTAAATTTGCAGATTTTTTTGATTTTTTTACAGAGACTTCTGCGCGAATTCGTGACAGACAGCAATGTTGTTTCTACGCAGCAATCCAAATCTAGCATCAACTTTACCATAGAGACTTTACTTGGCACAAAAACATGATAAACACATGGGTTATCTCCCAAGAAGTGCTTTCTTTATAGCCATTAAGATGGGCTCAGTAATTTCAATGATGCACTTCCAAGAAATAAGAGTCGAAGCAAAAGAGAGCATCAAAAAGCAAATTCAAAACACATTTAAGTCTAACCCACTTCCTATGAAAAGGAATCTTGTAAATAAACAAGTTCATGAAGAGCAAAGTAACAAGCATAGGAAAATAAAACCAGTGTAACTTCAAAAATTTCAGCATATAGAGAGGTGTTTTAGTAACATGAAAATTTCTACAACCATATTTTCCTCTCTCATAATAATTTTCAGAGGCATCATGAACAAACTCAACAATATAAGTATCACATAAAGCATTCTTATTCACATACATAAAAGTATCATTACTCTCCACATAAGCATAATCAATTTTATTAGATGTAGTGGGAGCAAATTCAACAAAGTAGCTATCATTATTATTCTCATCGTCAAATATAGGAGGCATATTGTAATCATAATTAAACTTATCCTCCATAGTAGGCGGCACCAAAAGACCAATATCATTATAATCATCATAAATAGGAGGCAAAGTATCATCAAAGTAAATTTTCTCCTCAATGCTTGGGGGACTAAAAATATCATGTTCATCAAAGCCAGCTTCCCCAAGCTTAGAATTTTCCATATCATTAGCAACAATGGTGTTCAAAGCGTTCATACTAATGTGTTCCATAGGTTTTTTAATTTTCGCATCAAACCATCCATGTCTTAAATCGGGAAATAGAACAAGAAGCTCGTTGTTGTCCATTATGCCTAACTAGTGTAAACAAGAAACAAAAAGATGCAATTGCAGGATCTAAAGGAAATAGCTTCGAGCACACACACAATGGCGCCAGAAAAGTACTTTACCTGGGACCGAAGTATGAGAGCCTTTTACCTTTCCTCCCCGGCAACGACGCCAGAAAATATGCTTGATGGCGTGTACAGCACACGTCCGTTGGGAACCCCAAGAGGAAGGTATGATGCGTACAGTAGCAAGTTTTCCCTCAGAAAGAAACCAAGGTTTATCGAACCAGGAGGAGCCAAGAAGCACGTTGAAGGTTGATGGCGGCGGGATGTAGTGCGGCGCAACACCGGGGATTCCGGCGCCAACGTGGAACCCTGCACAACACAACCAAAGTACTTTGCCCCAACGAAACAGTTGACGTTGTCAATCTCACCGGCTTGCTTGTAACAAAGGATTAGATGTATAGTGTGGATGATGATTGTTTGCGAAAAACAATAAAACAAGTATTGCGATGAGATTGTATTCGATGTAAAAGAATGGACCGGGGTCCACAGTTCACTAGAGGTGTCTCTCCCATAAGATAAATAGCATGTTGGGTGAACAAATTACAGTCGGGCAATTGACAAATAGAGAGGGCATGACAATGCACATACATGATATGATAAGTATTGTGAGATTTAATTGGGCATTACGACAAAGTACATAGACCGCTATCCAAGCATGCATCTATGCCTAAAAGTCCACCTTCGAGGTTATCATCCGAACCCCTTCCGGTATTAAGTTGCAAACAACAGTACAATTGCATTAAGTATGGTGCGTAATGTAATCAATAACTACATCCTCGGACATAGCATCAATGTTTTATCCCTAGTGGCAACAACACATCCACAACCTTAGAACTTTCGTCACTCGTCCCAAATTTAATGGAGGCATGAACCCACTATCGAGCATAAATACTCCCTCTTGGAGTTAAGAGCAAAAACTTGGCCGAGCCTCTACTAATAACGGAGAGCATGCAAGATCATAAACAACACATAGGTAATAGATTGATAATCACCATAACATAGTATTCTCTATCCATCGGATCCCGACAAACACAACATATAGAATTACGGATAGATGATCTTGATCATGTTAGGCAGCTCACAAGATCCGACAATGAAGCACATAAGGAGAAGACGACCATCTAGCTACTGCTATGGACCCATAGTCCAGGGGTGAACTACTCACTCATCACTCCGGAGGCGATCATGGCGATGAAGAGTCCTCCGGGAGATGATTCTCCTCTCCGGCAGGGTGCCGGAGGCGATCTCCTGAATCCCCCGAGATGGGATTGGCGACGGCGGCGTCTCTGGAAGGTTTTCCGTATCGTGGCTCTCGTATCGTGTTTTAGGTCAGGGACCTTTATATAGGCGAAGAGGCGGCGTCAGAAGGTCAACGAGGCGACGACACAATAGGGGGGCGCGGCCCAGGCCCTGGCCGCGCCGCCCTATCATCCGGGCCCACCGTGGCTCCCCTCCGGTGGCTCTCGGGTGTTCCGGAAGCTTCGTGGAAAAATAGGATGCTTGGGCATTGATTTCGTCCGATTCCGAGAATATTTCCTTACTAGGATTTACGGAACCAAAAATAGCGAGAAAACGACAATCGGCCCTTCGGCATCTCGTCAATAGGTTAGTTCCGGAAAATGCATAATAATGACATATAATGTGTATAAAACATGTAGGTATCATCAATAAAGTAGCATGGAACATAAGAAATTATAGATACGTTTGAGACGTATCACTGGCCGGCCACCCCACCCCTCATATAAGTGGAGGTGCGGCTAGGGTTAGAGGTAGAACAAGTTTAGTCTAAAGTTTAGGTCATACCTAGTTGCGTGTGTTCACGTGTATCATCCCTACGGGGGTACGGCGCTGCCGTTTATCTATACTATTATCCGCTGCGAAGGTTCTTGTGTTCATCAAGGATTATCTAGCTCTTGGTTTGAGGCGTATCGTTCATCGGTCCGTTGCTTGCTGGATTCGTGCCCTCTTCTCCAGGCTGCGTTCATCGCGTTGTTGGGAGGATTCTCTACCCCAGGTACTCGCTGTGAAAGATCGGGCATCAACTTAGGTGGATTGGCTTGGACCAACCGTATCAAGAAAATTTCCAGAGACGCCGCCGCCGCCAATCCCATCTCGGGGGATTCAGGAGATCGCCTCCGGCACCCTGCCGGAGAGGGGAATCATCACCGGAGGGCTCTACATCACCATGCCCGCCTCCGGACTGATGCGTGAGTAGTTCATCCTTGGACTATGGGTCCATAGTAGTAGCTAGATGGTTGTGTTCTCCTCTTGTGCTATCATGTTTAGATGTTGTGAGCTGCCTATCATGATCAAGATCGTCTATTTGTAATGCTACATGTTGCGTTTGTTGGGATCCGATGAATATTGAATACTATGTCAAGTTGATTATCAATCTATCATATATGTGTTGTTTATGTTCTTCCATGCTCTCCGTTGCTAGTAGAGGCTCTGGCCAAGTTGATACTTGTAACTCCAAGAGGGAGTATTTATGCTCCATAGTGGGTTCATGCCTCCATTGAATCTGGGACAGTGACAGAAAGTTCTAAGGTTGTGGATGTGTTATTGCCACTAGGGATAAAACATCAATGCTTTGTCTAAGGATATTTGTGTTGATTACATTACGCACCATACTTAATGCTATTGTCTGTTGTTTGCAACTTAATACTGGAAGGGGTGCGGATGCTAACCCGAAGGTGGAGTTTTTAGGCATAGATGCATGCTAGATAGCGGTCTATGTAATTTGTCGTAATGCCCTGATTAAATATCATAGTAGTCATCATGATATATGTATGTACATCTCTATTTGTCAATTGCCCAACTGTAATTTGTTCACCCAACATGCTAGTTATCTTATTGGAGAGACACCACTAGTGAACTGTGGACCCCGGTCCATTCTTTTACATCTGAAATACAATCTACTGCAATCTCTGTTCTCTGTTGTTTTCTACAAGCAAACATCATTCTCCACACCATACGTTTAATCCTTTGTTTTCAGCAAGCCGGTGAGATTGACAACCTCACTGTTAAGTTGGGGCAAAGTATTTTGATTGTGTTGTGCAGGTTCCACGTTGGCGCCGGAATCCCTGGTGTTGCGCCGCACTACACTCCTTAACCAACAACCTTCACGTGGCCTTCATCTCCTACTGGTTCGATAACCTTGGTTTCTTTCTGAGGGAAAACTTGCTGCTGTACGCATCACACCTTCCTCTTGGGGTTCCCAACGGACGTGTGCTTTACCGTCACAAGCATTCCTATGACGGTGTGTCATCTATTGTTGGTCCGGCCATGGCTCTATGAACGTTCTGTGCAACACAATGGCCGTGCCAATATATATCACTTGGAGTTCAAGGGCAAGAAAATTAACTTGCATCCTATGTCAAATTGTCAATGAATCTCGTCAGAAAACTGAAGTAAACTTGGAGGATGCATCCATACATAGGCGAGAGAATTGTAATGTCGTGAGTGATATAACTAAAAGTGAGAGAGTGAATTCCTTAGTCCTATTAGGCACCAAAGAGGATATGAAAATTTAGTGAGGATCCTACAGCCATGCCTCTTGTGCTCATGTACAAGGGTGAGGTTTTGGTTTCTAACGACATGACCCCTATTTCCCTTGGTGTTTCTCATGTTTTGCAGGAATTCAATGATGCGTTTCCGGAGGAGGTACCCACGGGATTGTCACCATTGCGTGGTATTGAGCATCAAATTGACTTGATCCCCGGCGCCTTGCTGCCCAATAGGGCGCCATACAGGACGAACCCCGAAGAGACGAAGGAAATACATAAACAAGTGCAAGCGCTTCTCGACAAAGGTTATATTCGCATAAGCCTAAGTCCTTGTGTTGTTCCTGTTATTTTAGTTCCTAAGAAATATGATACATGGCGCATGTGTGTAGATTGTAGAGCGATAAATTACATTACTATTCGATATCGTCATCCTATTCCCCGTTTAGAGGATATGCTAGATGAATTAAGTGGTGCTGCGGTTTTCTCTAAGATTGATTTGTGTAGTGGTTATCATCAAATTAGGATGAAAGAGGGGGATGAATAGTAATCAGCCTTTAAAAAAATTTGGTTTATATGAGTGGTTAGTGATGCCTTTTGGTTTAACTAATGCACCTAGTACTTTCATGGGGTTGATGAACCATGTTTTGCGTGATTTTATTGGCAAGTTTGTGGTTGTGTATTTTGATGATATATTAATTTACAACCGCAATGAATCTGAACATACTATGCATATTCGACATATTTTGCAAGTGTTGCGTGATACTAAACTCTATGATAATCTTGAGAAGTGCACATTTTGCAATGATAAGGTCATATTTATGGGTTATGTTGTCTCTAAGCATGAAGTAGAAGTAGATTCATCTAAATTGAAGCAATTCAAAATTGGCCTACTCCCATGAATGTGAGTCAAGTACGTATTTTTCATGGTCTTGCTGGTTTCTATAGGCGTTTTGTGCCCAATTTTAGTATTATTGTTGCACCTTTGATTGAATTGACTAAAAAGGGGTGTTGCATTTAAGTGGGGCGCCGCCCAAGATCATGCATTTGATGAGCTGAAATGTATGTTAACTTCTGCACCGTTGCTTGCACTTCTTGATTTCAATAACCAAATGGAGATTGAATGTGATGCTAGCGGTATTGGAATTGGTGGTGAGTTGATGCAAGAGGGTCATCCAATTGCATATTTTTCTGAGAAACTTTTTAGTGCTAAGTTGAACTATCCTATATATGATAAAGAATTGTATGCTTTAGTTAGAGTTTTTGAGGTTTGGCACTACAAGAAATCTGCCATAATATGACGTTTTTTTATGACTGGAAATCAAAATGTCATAGCTTTATGACGTTCCTAGCTTTGACCGTCCTTGGCCACTCGGGAGGGCAAAACCCTAGAAAATCGTGACGTTATTGGGCAAAAACGTCATTGGCAATTTATGTCAAAACGTCATTAGCAAAATTAAGTGGCCTACGACGTTTTTCCACTGCCGATTGCGACAAATCAATAACGTCATTGGCATTTGGCTCAATACAATGGTATGTGTTTGGCTGCCATGTCATCCATTTTGCCTATGTGTCCCTTTTCGGGTCCCACGCGCCTCACACGTGTCACTAGAAACAACTGGCTTGAACTAACTGACATGTAGGACCAACTGATACTTGTGGGACCAAGGCGTCTTGTTATTTTTTTTTCTCTGTGTCGTCCACCATTTTAATGGGCTGCTGGTGATATCATCCTCTTTTGGGTTGTCCTCTACTAGGCTGCTGGCTGCTGGTGGTTGAATTGCTGGCACGACGGCCCATCCGGTGGTTGAATTGCTGGCCCGACGGCCCATCCGGGGTTGGAAATAACTGGCAAAAAATTGCGCTTGCGGGGACTCGAACCCTCGACCTGGCGCTACCGCACTACCACTACCTACCGCTTTGCTACAATAGTGTTGTTGACACAAGTATGGTTGTCCATGTATATAGACATGATAGACTAATCAGTTGTCTTCAAAACCGCTCCACCTCGACCAAAATCCCTCTGACCAGGTGCATCTAGGGTTCCTCCTCCGACAGCTCGCATGGCGGCGCATCTAGGGTTCCCAGCCTGCTCGGGCTGTTCTTCTAGGTCAGGAGCGTCGTCCCGTCGTCGCGTCGCCGCCGGCGGCCGGGCACGCCCATCCCGTATCGGCAGCGGCCATTCGATTATGAGCCCGCCGACGTACGCGGATCGTGGCGAGAAGATGCCGCAATGGATTTCTTGGAGTGATCCAAACCACGGGAGAAGATGCCGGAACTGCAAAATTCGCTCGGTTAGTCTTCGAGCACGCCCCCCCCCCCCATTCTGAATTTCCTGGAGCCCGCCGTCTTCTGAATTTTCTTTTCTAGTGTGGCTTATTTATCCTCTTTTGTTCTTCATCTGTCAGATGGCTGGTGGAATAGGGTGTAGAGTGTTTAAGTGGATTGATGATCCGCTAGATGCACGTCACAAAGAGTTAGTTCGTGATCTGCGTGATGCTGTTTGGGATCGAGATGAAGAAATTGAGAAGCTCCAGGTAGAAATTGACAGGCTCCAGGAAGAAAAGTTTCTGCTTGCTGCAAGGAAACAGAGCAACCCTGAACCAAAGAAAATGAGAGGCTTCATGGTTTGGGTGTTATCTGTAGCTTTTGTCATCTATTGTGGGTGATGTGTAGGAACTGAAATTAGGGTGAATTCAGTGATCTGTTGGTCAGGAGGAGAAGAAGCTAGAGTATATGCTAGAGTTATTGTGTTGTAATTCCAAACATTTGTCTGTTCGTGCCACAATGTTTAGTTCCTGAATTTGAACCATGTCTATGTATGTGTGCAATTACGTTCGGTTGAAATTGTGTTACGTTGAAAATGAGTTCTGTTGAAAATGTGTAGCAACTCCTTTTGCACGGCGGCGCCGCCCATATATGGTCGCCGGCGTCAGCCATGCACGGCGGCGCCGCCCATATATGGTCGCCGGCGTCAGCCATGTATTGAAAAAATTGGGCATGGATTCCCCTAAAAATTGGGCATGGATTCCCCAAAAAATTGGGCACAAATTCTGGGAACAAAAAGCTGACATATTCAACATAAATTCTGGGAAAAACAAGCTGGCATGTTCAACATAAATTCTGGGCCAAACAACCTGACCCATAATCTGAAATAAACTGAAATTACACAAACTACAGATTCAAACTGCTATTCATCCATTACACAAACTACAGATTCAAACTGCTATTCATCTTCTTCGGAAACTGGACGATTCCTAGTCCTATTTCCTCCATCATCACCATCATCACTGCAATATTGGTACATTGTCTGATCAACCTCCTCGATTTCTTCAGGCACAACCTCCTTGCTCCGTTTCTTCAGTTTGTCCACAATGACTTTTTCAAGTAGCACACGTTCCTGGTCACTTCTCGTCCTACTCCGTGCAGTGCCTTCTTTTTCTTGCACATAAACTTGACTGGAATCTTCATCTTGATATGATAGTCCAACAACACCGGGTCCCTGTTCATTTTCTTTTACACTCCATAGATGTCTATGGTGAAATTTCTGCACAACTTGCCATTTTCCTTTCAACTTAGTGTCTGGCACATAAAAGACGTTGGTTGCTTGTGATGTCAGAATGAAAGGATCATTCTTGTACCAAAACTTTTCTGTGTTAACACTTTTGAAGTGTCCATCATCGTCGAATTCGGGTTTCCTACCACCAAGGTCAAACCAGTCACACCGGAAGAGGACAAGTGACCGATGGACGCCACCGCTGGAGTTGTATTGCAATCTGATGATGGATTTGAGCTGACCAAAGAAGTCAATGCTGTTGCCATCATGATCTCCCTCAGAAACGATTCCACTATTTTGTGTCTTTCTGTTCTTCTCGCGGTCAACAATATGGTACCGAACACTGTCAACAACACATGCCGAATATAGTCTCACTCTAAAATCTGGTTTGCACGCCAAAGCATAGAGATCAGGACAGACATCATTTCGCATTTTTCCAATCTGCAAAAAATCAACCAGGGGGTGAGTAACACACACAGAAAATTTATATCATGAACTATTCCAATATTCAGAAATAAACCAGCTAAAGATCTCACATGAGTCTGAAACCATCTAGCAAAGTTCTTGGCAAGCCATCTATCAACATTGATCTGACCACCTAGTTGGTTCAACTCTTTTTTGCACAGGCTGGAATGGCAACAGAAAATAGATCCTAATTATTATTTGGACAGGCTGCAATAACCTATCTATATATGGGGATGAAGAGAAACGTACTCGATGTATGGATCAACCTCAGGGCAACTTCGGAGTACATACCACACCATGTTATCATAGTCCTCACCTGCATACACATATTGAGAGGCTCCAATAAATTTCACACCGTGTTTGAAAACAGACAGATCACCAATATGTGAATCATCCCGCTCCGGATTTCTGCTTGGACGGTTGATTCTTGTTTCAACATCGTCGAAGTATCTCGAGCAAAATGTCAGGCACTCATCAACAATATATGCTTCGGCAATCGATCCCTCCGGCCTGGCATTGTTCCGGACATAACGCTTCAATGTTAGCAACCTTCTTTCGACTGGGTACATCCAACCGTAATGCACTGGGCCTCTAAGCCTTGCCTCTTTTGGTAAATGGATGGCCAAATGCACCATCACGTCGAAGAAAGATGGGGGGAAGATCTTCTCAAGTTTGCAAAGAATAACTACGATTTCCTTTTCAAGTCTGTCGAGAACGTCTCTCTTCATTGTTTTGCAGCACAGCTCTCTGAACAAATTACCAAGCTCAGCAACCACTTCATATATGTCTTCATGGATTGTTCCTCACAGGCCAGCCGGTAAGATCCTTTGAAGCAATATATGACAGTCATGGGTCTTCAGCCCTTGAAGTTTGCACTTATCAGCAGCAACACACTTGGATATGTTAGACGCATACCCATCTGGAAACCTCACAACTTTTATGAATTCACAAAAAGAAATTTTTTCTTGTTTACTCATTGTATACCACGCCTGTGGCATCTCAAAAGAGTCAGCTAAAACAGGCTGCAAATGCAAGTCACGTCTTATGCCCATGTCTTCCAAATCAAGCCTTGAATTCACAGTGTCTTTTGTCTTGTCTTGTATTTTCATGAAAGTACCAATCAAATTGTCACAGATGTTTTTCTCGATGTGCATTACATCGAGATTATGCCTCAGCTTTAGATCTTCCCAGTATGGCAAGTCCCACAAACATGATCTACGGCTCCAACACTGACCGTCCTCACGTTTCCTTTTCTTCTGAAGCTTGCCTGGTATAACATCTCTAACCCTATCAAGCTATTGCTTCAGCTCTTTTGGAGTGAATTCCGCTGGCTTCTCACGGCTTTCAGAAGCACCATTGAATTCTTTGCTATTTCTCCAAGGATGGTACCGAGGTAGCCAACGGCGGTGCCCAATAAAGCAGATTTTGTTCCTTAATTTCTTGGAGCAATTCTCTTTGTCACAACGCACACATGCCTGGTAACCAGCTGTGGCCCTCCACGACAATGTGTGCGGTGCGGATAATCATGAATACACCATAAGATTGCAGCACGGAGATCAAACTTGTCTGGACTATTGGCATCATATGATTTTACACCTTTCCAGAGCTCCTGCAGCTCTTCCATCAAAGGCTCCATGAAGACATGAAAATCTTTTCCTGGAGAGGATGGACCAGGGATTAGCAATGTAAGCATGAAGTTGGACTGATCCATACATGCCCACGGTGGAAGGTTGTATGGTACCATGAATACATGCCACATGCTGTAGGAGTTGCTCATATTCCCGTAGGGATTAAACCATCCGTGGCAAGTCCAAGCCTTATGTTCCTGGCATCAGCGGCAAAGTCTTTATGAATATTGTCAAAATCCTTCCATGCATCCCCGTCTGCTGGATGACTGAGATCATTCTCCACGTCTTGCCGCTTCAGTTTGTGCCACTATACTTCCTTTGATTGCTCCTTTGAAAGAAACATTCTTTGCAGCCTTGGAATCAATGGGAAGTGCCTCAGCACCTTCTCTGGGATATGTCTCCTACCATCAGCATCTTTCCATCTGGAGGCTTTGCACTTGGGGCAATTATTCTCCTTCGGATAATCCTTCCAGAACAATACACAGTTATTCGGGCACACATGGATACTATCATAACCAAGTCCCAACCTGCCAATTATGCTAAGTGCCTCCTCGTATGACTTTGGTATTGAGCTAGTAGGGTATTGCAAGGCCAAAATCAGGAGTATCGCGTTGAATGCAACGTTGCTAATCCGGTAGTACGACTTGGCCTGAAGTAACTTGAGCTGTGAGTAACACCTTGACATTGTACCCCCATCGGCCGGTCTGCGCGCTTGGCTTCCTCTATCAACTCAGCAAATATAGTGTCCTTTCCAGCACCTTGCGGTTCTGACTTGTACAAATCAGCAAGCAGATCAGTAATTCTATCATCTTCGTAACCATCTTCCTCTTGCAAACCAAAATAGTGTGCCTCTGCATCACCTCCACCAACATGGTGTGCCCCTGCATCACCTCCATGTCCAGCCTCAGGTTCACCTCCATGTCCAGCCTCAGGTTTGTAGCGATTCGTAGCATAGAAAACAAAAAATTCCTACCGCGAGAACGCAATCCAAGCCAAGATGCAATCTAGAAGATGGGAGCAACGAGGGGATGAACGAGACTAACCCTTGAAGATTTCCAAAGCCTACAAGAGGAGGCTCTCGTTGCTGCGGTAGACGATCACTTGCCGCTTTCAAAAGCGCGTAGAAGATCTTGACGGTGCCACAATCGGGCAGCACCTCCGTACTCGGTCACACGTTCGGTGTTGATGAAGACGACGTCCTTTTCCCCGTTCCAGCGGGCAGCGGAAGTAGTAGCTCCTCCTTGAATCCGGCGGCACGACGGCGTGGTGGCGGTGGCGATGGAGATCTCCCGGCGGAGCTTCGCTAAGCGTGCGGGAGAGGTGGAGGAGAGAGGGGGCGGCTAGGGTTTGGGAGAGGGGGTGGCCGGCCTCAAGGGGTGCGGCCAGCTTGTGGCTTTGTGGTGGCCGGCCCCCTCCCCTATGCCCCTCATTATATAGGTGGAATCCCAAGTGTTGGACTATAAGTCTTCGAATAAGACCCCAACCCAAAACCTTCCATGTAGTAGGGAAACCTACCCAAGGTGGGACTCCCACCCAAGTGGGATTCCCACCCTTCCATGAAGGGGGGTGGCCGGCCCCCTTGGTGGAGTCCACCTTGGACTCCCCCCTCTAGGGTTGGCCGGCCATGGGTGGTGGAGCCCCTCCGGGACTCCGCCTTCCAAAGTGATTTCTTCTGGACTTTTCTAGAACCTTCTAGAACCTTCCATAAATGCATCGGATCATTTTCAAACTTATAAAATGACTTCCTATATATGAATCTTATTCTCCGGACCATTCCGGAACTCCTCGTGATGTCCGGGATCCCATCCGAGACTTCGAACAATACTTCGAACTCCATTCCATATTCAAGTTCTACTATTACAACATCAAACCTTAAGTGTGTCACCCTACGGTTCGCGAACTATGTAGACATGGTTGAGAACTCTCTCCGACCAATAACCAATAGCGGGATGCGGGAGATCCATAATGGCTCCTACATATTCAACGATGACTTAGTGATCGAATGAACCATTCACATACGATACCAATTCCCTTTGTCACGCGATATTTTACTTGTCCGAGGTTTGATCATCGGTATCACTCTATACCTTGTTCAACCTCGTCTCCTGACAAGTACTCTTTACTCGTACTGTGGTATGTGGTCTCTTATGAACTTATTCATATGCTTGCAAGACATTAGACGACATTTCACCGAGAGGGCCTAGAGTATATCTATCCGTCATCGGAATGGACAAATCCCACTGTTGATCCATATGCCTCAACTCATACTTTCCGGATACTTAATCCCACCTTTATAACCACCCATTTACGCAGTGGCGTTTGATGTAATCAAAGTACCTTTCCAGTATAAGTGATTTACATGATCTCATGGTCATAAGGACTAGGTACTATGTATCGAAAGCTTATAGCAAATAACTTAATGACGTGATCTTATGCTACGCTTAATTGGGTGTGTCCATTACATCATTCATATAATGATATAACCTTGTTATTAATAACATCCAATGTTCATGATTATGAAACTAATCATCTATTAATCAACAAGCTAGTTAAGAGGCTTACTAGGGACTCATTGTTTTTTAGATAACACACATGTATCAATGTTTCGGTTAATACAATTATAGCATGGTATATAAACTTTTATCATAAACATAAAGATATATAATAACCACTTTTATTATTGCCTCTTAGGCATATCTCCAACAGTCTCCCACTTGCACTAGAGTCAATAATCTAGATTACATTGTAAGGTACCTAACACCCATGGCATTCTGGTGTTGGTCATACTTTGCCCTAGGAAGAGCTTTAGTCAATGGTTCTGACACTCAGAAACGTATGTATTTTGCAATTCATTTGCGTCTTCACGCATCACTCATTTTCCAAATGAGTCGGCATTAAATATGTTTGGTCTTCTGGTGGAACCTTAATTCCGCGGTCTGAAATATGTCACTAATATTGTCATACACAATATAGCTTCAAAGTTCTGACACTATCGGAACTACACCAAGTTCTCAAAGAACCTCTTGACTTAACATCCTCAGTCATTGTCAAAACAATGACATATTGTGCCTTCGTTTGTAGAATCCGTCACAACATTTAGAACTTATCTAAATCTAGCATAGACAACCTCTAGCTCATTGTGCTACTTTTTAAACAACACTTAGCCTAATTTGAGATTGAAATTTTTATTTTTATATGTGACCAAACTAATATCGGTGCAACACCTTACAGCGATTTGTTTGTCATTACTCATACAAAACTATATATGCTTGGTTCTTCTAAAGCACTCAGGGATATTCTTACTGTTTATCCAATGATTATCACATGAATCATTCTGGTATATGCTCCTAACGTTTTAGAGTACAGGACATCTGATTGTGTACATATTATTCGTGATCCATAATCACTCATGTGTTTTTACTCATTGAGTGTCAGATACACTCAAGTCTTGTTAAAACTTCACATGAAAAGAACATCTTCTTAATATTTCTATATTGAACTACTTCAATATCCATTCTATGTACTTTGACTTAAACTTATTATGTGTTTCAATCTATCTTCATAGATCTTGACACTAAATACGTTTATGTCCATATTCTTTCATTGAAGTTAATCCTCAATGAAACCTTTTATAATCAAGTATATAATTACATCATTTATAACCAACTATATGTCATCTACATAAAGTATTATAAATATGTCTCAGCGCTCCCACTTAATTTCTTGCAAATGCAAGCATCTTCATCGTTTCTGATCCAAAACTCTTTGACTATTTCATCCGGTGAAGATTCCAACTCCGCGATACTCACTTCATCCAATTGAAGTTCGTATACCTATCTAGTATTCCACGGACTAGCAAAACAATTGGTTGTATCTTGTATACACCTTTAATACACACTTCTGTTAAGTAATGTATTTTGCCATCCTACTATCATATCTCATGAAAGAAATATGTAGCGATTACTAGAATAATCCAGACTATAAGCATTGCTACGGAAGATCTAATCTTATCGTAGTCAACTCTTTGAACTTTGTCGTAAACAACTTTTCGACAAGTCGAGCTTATTCAAGGATATTCCATCCAAGTTCATCAATTTTATAGATCCATTTACTTTCAAAAAGTATTCATCTATCTTGGATTTCATGGCGTATAGCCATTTTAACGGAGTCAGGGCCCATCATAACTTCTTTGTTTGTAGTTGGTTTATCATTGTTCAAAAACAATCCTTTGTTCACAAATCATTTATTTGATCACAAAGTAAATCATACCTACAAGGTTCAATAAGTACTTTGATCTCCATGACTATAACATTTTGTAGACATGGGAGCCATGATCATCGTGGCCGCTTCCGGAACTAATTCCGATGCTACGCTACTCGATCATTATGCTCGAGGTTCATAAACCTTATCAAGTTCTATTGTCCTCCCACTCAAATACTTCGCTAAAAACAATTTCTTGGAAATAAGTAAGAAACATCGACAAACACTTTTGTCTTTGTCTCCATAGTGGAAAGAATTCCCAATTAATTCTTTGGGATAACCCACAAAGACATTCATCCGATTTTGGTTCACCTTATGCTATGCATACCAAAACTTAAGAAAGGACTATTAGGGTTCATACCCATGCCATAACTCGTATGGTGTCATTTCAACGGATCATGATGATGCTCTATTCAGTGTAAAAGCGGTAGTCTCTAAAACATAATCCACAAAAATATAATGGCATCAATATTTTATCTCATCATTGATCCAACAAGGATTGGATACATCTCTCGGATACTCCATCATCACCATGATACTCCAAGAAACATGAGTTGTAGAACAACTTCATAACTCTCTTAGATATTCGCTAAAACTCGTAATTCAAATATTTCCACTATGATCCAATCATAGATATTTGAATTTTCTATTACGATGATTTCCACTTCATGCTGAAATTTATTTGAATCCATTCAAATGTTTCAAAATTCTTCCTTATCGAATATATCCACATATATATACTCAATTCATTGTTGGAAGTTTTCATGAAGTAGAAGAATCTCCCGCACATAACTATGCCCAGTGAACCACATACATCATCATATATGTTTTCACTAAGTTAGTTTCCCGTTCAACTCTTGGCCTATGAACGGTATTTTAGTCATTCTCTTTAGAAAAGATTTGCAAGCGCCAAACGATTCAAAAATCAAATGACTCCAAAAATCCATTTGCATGGAGTTCCTTCATGCGTTCCTTTCTAACATGACCTAAATGGCGGTTCCACAAATAAGTGGAATTCAAATCATTTGCCTTATGGCATTTTAGCGTCGGTGTTATGTATGTGTGTTTCACCATTAAGATTTATAATAACTTATCCATCGTACATGGAGTAATGTCATAATTTGAACAACTCATTGTTTTCATTTGACCAGAGCAAAATAACAATTATTAAGTTCTTTATTATAAATTATAAGGGCTAGGTAGAATGCCAACGACAAGCATAATAACACTTTATTATATTCCAAATGTGCATTATTACCATATTCCTTATTAGTCACTTAGGCCATCATATTCTTGTATTGTGTTATATTGTATGACATCTCATACCAACCAATCTGGTACAAATACCCAAGAATTTCATTATGTGACCAAACAAGGAATACATCCATAACATGTATATCATTTATATACACCTGAGCTAGACTTTCTAGTCTTTTCTTTCTTTCTGCCAAAATATCTTTTGTAGTTTCTCTTTTAGCTTTCCTCGTTCTCAGAAAATACTTCACCTTCAATAACTTCTAGGTTTGTTCGTCAAATACCAATAACCTTGAGGTTCTTACTTTGAAGTTGATCATCATATGACAAGTGTTTCAGATTTCACTATTAGTAACTTTGTAATATGATGAACAGTTTCACTCATAATTTTATCCATCATATCATGACGACTTTTCCGAGACCATGTCTGTACATGCTAGGCTCGTAAAGTTTAACCTCAGTATTCACATGTGCAAATCTGGCTTGCACCCATTGTATGCACACGTAGAATCTATAACACCCGATCATCACGAGATGCTTCGAAACGACGAGTCTTAGCAACGGTGCATACTAAGGACGATCACTTCATGGATATGCGAATATCGTTAGTGCCCCAAAAGTTGGAGAATTGGGACGCTTCGGCGTCTTCAACCTTCATACATTCCCATAAAACTTATGAGTTTATGTAGTCTCACCAAATTATATTCTATCATCTTGCAACAAGGTCTTAGATATCACATATATATCATACCTCGCTTATTTCTGAAAACTAAATTTTCAGCTCCTTACTTTTCAAACAGATTTGAACTTCAAGTTTCACGGAGACAAGATGACTTTAGGTACTAATTGAAACCATAGCTCTTTGAATCAACAATGTGAGGTTTACTAAAAGTTTGCAATAGGACTTAATCATTTCTTGATTCTTTAACAATACGGTACCGATCCGTAAAGTTTCTTGTCAGATTTTAACAATATTTCTATCTCAATTACAAGACTAGCGCTTGGTAGAAAAACGGATGCCAATACTACAAATTAATTCAAAATACTACTCAGACTATGTTTATGATAATTAGTTCATGTTTTAATCTAATTACTAATGAACTCCCACTTAATACAACATCCCTCATAGTTGTTAAGTGGTACACGATCCGGATCCACTACACCAAAACCGATCATCACGTGAGATGATGTAGCTTCAATGGTGAACATCAACATGTTGATCATATCATCCATATGACTCGTGTTCAACCTTTCGGTTTCCGTTGTCCCGAGGCCATGTCTGTACATGCTAGGCTCGTCAAGCAAACCCAAGTATTCCGCGTGTGCAACATGGCTTACACCCGTTGTATGTGAACGTTGAGTCTATCACATCCGATCATCACGAGATGCTTTGAAACGACGAACTGTGCAACGGTGCATACGAGGGAAGAACACTTTATTATCTTGATATTAATGTGAGGGATCATCTTCTAATGCTACCATCGTGTTCTAAGCAAAATAAGATGCATAAAGGATTAACATCACATGCAATTCATATGTGATATGATATGGCCCTTTAGTCTTTGCGCCTTCGATCTTCATCTCCAAAGCACGGACATTGATGTAGCCCCGCCTATCGTCGACACTACACCATGGCCAAGGAGTCCCCCAAGTGGACCAACAAGCGCAACCCCGCCTATCATTGACGCTACACCATGGTCAAGGAGTCCCCCAAGTGGACCAACAACACAAACCCCCGCCATATATGTCAAGGTGAACCCTTTCCTCTCTATGGTCGACCTCAACACCAACGTGAATGGTATGCTACCTCATGCCTATCATCATTGTGTCTATAGGTTCCGACATCGACAAGGACCGAGAGAGAAGGAACTCCCATGGTGCAAGGAAGAGGAGAAGAAGAAGGAAAGAAGAGAAGAAGGAAGAGGAAGAAGAGGCGGGAGGAAGAGGCCCAGCTCGGCCGGTCCAGGACCCGGTCGGACCGGACCCACAACCGGGCCGTCCGGTCCCCGGCCCGGCCAACCGGGCGCCCAACCGGCGCGGCTCCCTCGTACGGGCGAAGACCGGAAACTTCGCAGATTCCCGGTTTGCGCCCGGTCGACCGGACCCATGACCGGACTGCCGGTCACGAGCCCGGTCAACCGGACCCATGACCGGACAGCCGGTCACGAGCCCGGCCAGGCCGGACACAAACCGGATCCGACGGGAATGCCCCACCAAACTGCCTTAACTTATCCATTCGCGTACTGTTCGCCCTTGCTGGCCGTGGGTGCCTATATAAGTAGCCTGGAACCCCTCCTTAGCTCTTTAGACTTGTTTTGAACTCAAACCTACCTTTGAGCTTAGTCTCCCTTGGGTATCATCCCTCTGTAATCAAGGCACCTTGGTTGTTGACTTAGATCTTGTTGAAGGAGATTCTAGTACTTGTTACTCTCTCTCCTTCCCCAAGCTCTTCCTCTCCAATCCCAATCTCTCTCCAGGAATTCTACCGTGTGTCTCTTCCTCGGAGATTCTATTGGCGTGGTCCATCGAGCCACGGAGGTAAGCATCGGGTGTATCGGGTTGGTGTGCGTGCGTGAGTCTCGGAGTTCCTCGTGCCCGTCGTGTTCTTCGTGTTCCTCGCGTTTTCCCATCTCCCCCTTTGGTTTCGAAGTCAATCCGCAAGATCGGGCCACACACGGGGTCTTAGACCTCATCATATGGTATCAGCAGCCTTTGGTTTCCGCGGATTTGACCCTCCACCCACCCGATTTCGTTCCTAGAAAATTTTCCAAAAAATCCCCAAAAATAGCCCCAAATTGCCTCTTGACCGATCTGTGATTTGGTTGCGTTTTGAGTGGTTTTGGTCCGTGGATCTGATGTTTTTGTGCTTGATCTACTCTTTCCCCAACTTTGAGCCTCCAATTCCATCGTTTCCCCTCGATTTGGTCGATTTGGTTTTGGTTTGGGGAAGAACAGAGAGAGAAAGCTCCAAATCGTGAAACCCGGTTTCGAACCCGGTCAACCGGGCCACGGACCGGACGAGCCAGCACGGAACCCGGTCGGCCGGGCCACGAGACCGGACGAGCCAGCACTGAGACCCGGTCAACCGGGCCACGGACCGGGACGAGCCGGCCACGGAACCCGGTCGACCGGGCGGAAACCGGACAGGCCGGTCCAGGCTCCGGTCCAACCGGGCCCCAGACCGGGCGCATCCTCGCGCCCCCTTCGACCTCGACATCCGGCGATCTCCACCACCACCACCACCACCACCACCACCATCGCAGGTATAACTTGCAGCTGTCACCTTGTAACCCCTCTTCCTTTTGCGATCTATCCCATCGAGCATTGCTTGTCTAGTGTTGCGAGACATTGCACGTGGCCCCGCATTGTGAGGTGTGTGTGTCTTCTTGAGTAAGGCATCCAAGCAAACACTCGTGTGGCAAGATAGCAAAAGCGAGGCTAACGCTAACATAGTGCGTGAAAAAAAACCCCAAAAACACAAAAAGAGTGCGAGTAGCACCATACATCCATACATCCATACATCCATACGCCCATACATACAAAAGTGTCCAAGTGCCACCAAAGATACAAACGAGTGCAAGTGCCACCATATACAAAAGAGAAAAAGCTTTTAAGCAAAGAGAGATACGAGAAGAGAGGCCGCGTGTGAATCTAGTTGTCTCTTCTTTTGCAACCAAAGCTTTGCCTCTCCTTGTGTTAGTGTGACACCGAGCATCCGTACATACACTTTTCCGCTCACTTTTGGTTGCACTAACCCCGCTTATCTCGTGTGTGTGTTCCACAACCTTTTCCGTGTTTATAGTGATCTTCACATTGACATTTGGATTTTTGGACCTTACCCACTTTTAACAACATACTCGATCTTGGATTTGTCTTTTGGCTTTCCACAACACTCGCCTAACACCATATTTGCTAGCTTTTGCGTGTGGTTTTGGCGTGTGTCCCCGATACACTTGATCTTACTTTTGGCTTGGTTGATTGCCCCAATACTATCTTACCTTGGTAAGAGTGCGAGGTAGTCTCCTTCCACTAACATACACCATATAGATCTTGTCGTGCTAACATGTATAGCGACGAAGAAGATACGGAGGAGTACACGGAGCACTTCGAGGAGGATACCTCTTCAAGCACCGCGGATGTGGAGGAACATGTGGAGCTCGACACCGACTATGGCTCCACGAGCATCACCGACATAACCGACATCGAGGAGCTCTACATCGACAATGGCTCCTCAAGCATGGACGACATGGTGGAGCGCCACCTTGAGGACGACTTCGACGAGCTCTACATCGACAATGGCTCACCACTCATGGACGACATGGTGGAGCAATGCCGCGACTACGACATCGACGACATGGTGGAGCAACACCACGAGTACGACATCATCGACATGGTGGAGCAACGCCACGCCTACGACATCGACACCATGGCGGAGCCTCACCTCGACTCCACCTTGAGCAACGCCTACTTGGCCAATGGAGCTACATATGAAGATAGAGGACCTCCACGATGGCACCATCATATGGATCATCAAGAGCGTCCCCATCATGAGCGCCATCGACACACTTCTCCGAGCTCCACTAGGCGCCACCATGAGAGTGCTTATGCACAAGATCGTCGACTTCAAGTACATCATATGGAGCATCAAGAGCGTCCACAACATGATCGTCATCGACACTCTTCTCCAAGCTCCACAAGGCGCCGCAAGCAACATGCCAAGTCGCATGAGCCATCATCTCGGCATGGCAAGGACCGTCATCGACTCACACCATCTCATGATAGTCGTCGACCTCTACCACCTCATGGTCTACATGGACATACGTCACCACATGAGCTTCGCCGCCACAAGCCACTTCATGATCGCCATCGACCAACATCCCCCAAGGATCTTCGACGACACTCATCAAGACATGGTGATGAAGCACGACTACGAGAGCCTCGACATGAAGGCGACAAACACCATGATACGGTGTCTACCACTCCGACGATGGCAAGTGCACATCGCGCATACCTTCCTCATGAGGAGACTTCCACCTCTTGTGCCACCACCACAATGGCCTCTAGCTCGTCATATGCCTATGGACTCCGATGCTACAAGTGCAAGCAACAAGGCCACCCTCCACGGGAATGTCCCAATCTCCTATGTGAGGTATGCAAGGCCAAGGGTCACATGGCATGGCAATGCACATCGACGAGCACCGACATGCTCCACTTCGACGAGCTACAAGCCCAAGCCACCAAGAAGCCTACGGCACCCACACTTCAAGATGAAGACCTCCAAGGCCAACGCAAGGATGATGTGGATCCGATCCTAGCTCTCCACGACACTACGGCGCCACCGATGGAGGACGACTTGCGAGGCGATGGAGTTGAGATGGTTGAGAATGGGAACTTCCCTTCGACCAAGGAGGCGCATGGAGATGAGAAAGTCGAGCCTACTCCTATATGCTTGATCGATGAGTTGGTACCAATCCCATGTGAGCATGAGAGCCACTTAGCCCACTTGAGTGAGAGAGATAGTGAGTTGAGTGACTTCCACCCCATATGTGAGTTTGAGTGCTTCCAATTGGAGGACATGAGTGATACACTAAGTGAGTTGAGAGAGGTAGATGATAAGTCCATGGAGGACATCGCATTTGCTAACACATTAACCTCTCCCTCGTTTGTGTCTTCTTATGTTGCACTAGGTTCCACGGAGGATGAGTTCCCGATCATGGAGACGATGTACATGGTGCATGAAGATGATGATATCTCACCATGCTTGCTCCAAGACGGACATGTCGACCACATGGATCCTCCTACTTCCACAACACCTACCTCAAATGAGTTGGCCAACAAAGGTAACAACATAGGTGTTGATGATGCCATGATCCCACTAGTGGACATGATGACTTATGAGTGCATGCATGAACTTGATGATACATTTGCTACGTCACATGCTACTTTCATTTTCCCATGCGATACTTTGCTTGATAACATTGTTGATCATGTGGAAGTGAGTGCTTGTGATACCATGACCATGCCATGTTATGAGAGCTTCCATTTTTCTACCATTGCTTGCAATATGTCGACCACTTGCTCTTTACCATGGATTGCTTGCAATGATAATGACAAGGATGACATTAGCTTCCGCATGCTTTGCCCCACATGTTTACACTCTTCCATGATCCTTGCATCCAAGATTGCGAACAATTGCTCTTTCTTATGCTTGGTATGCAAGAATGCTTATTTCATTGTCCACGAGATGGCCCCCATAGCCTTCTCACTTGTTGATGATCATAAGTTACCACATGCCATGAATACACCTTCTTGCCATATGCACCATCGCCATGCATTTCATACTATCTTGATTGACACTAATGGTGATGTGCACAAGACATGGAACATCATGATGGATGATGTGTTCCTCTACCATGCACACACGCTTTTTGTTTTGCTTCTTCCATGTGTAGGTACAAGGACGACCGCTTCCACCGCTACGGAGCATGAGCTCACGAAACGCGCAATTGAGAGCTACCCCAACACGGACGAGATACATGATCCAACCCATGGGATTCACGCCAAAGGGTATGTTCCCAAACGCCTTCACCCTCGTGTGTTTTCGGCTTGTCTTGTCGAGCTTCCGGTTTGGTCCAATTCCTCGTCACCTCTTTTGCTTCTTATGCAACACATCTTGACACATCTTGTTGGCACAATGGTTGTTGTATGTCGTGATGATATCATCATACACTTCGAGATTCTCAAGGACCATGTCATACATGTGAGAGACACCTTATGCATCTTGTGCCACATGTCACACAAAAAGTTGCTCTTCTTTGGATTTCTCATTTTATCTTTGGCAATTGCAATGGATTCGTTCACACTTGAGGACACTCATACTCAGCTCAAGCCAACCACACTCTCCCAAGTTCGAAGTCTCCACCGCTTTGCCATTGCACATAACAATTTTGCCCCAAATTTTGCCGCCGACACTTGCCTTTTGTTTGTTCCACTTGTTTGGGACAATGCTCCACCACACATTTTTGACACCTTACAACTCTTACATGCACAAATTTTTGCCCTACCACATTTTGGATACATCGACACTCTTTTGGTTCCCATTTTTGCCACATGCCTCTTGGAGAAACGACTTGATGCTTCGTATTTGATTGAGAGCCTCTTGTTCACCGATCACCAATTTGGCATGCACAAGCTTTCCTTTCGCAAGTTGTTTTTCCCCAAGCTCTTCTTCGACCGCGACTTTATCCCTCTACCACAACATGGGACAAGCGTCATGGACTACACCGTCGGTGAGGAGGAACAAGAGTCGAGGACGACTCTTCCCCAAGGGGAGGGAGATGATGTAGCCCCGCCTATCGTCGACACTACACCATGGCCAAGGAGTCCCCCAAGTGGACCAACAAGCGCAACCCCGCCTATCATTGACGCTACACCATGGCCAAGGAGTCCCCCAAGTGGACCAACAACACAAACCCCCGCCATATATGTCAAGGTGAACCCTTTCCTCTCTATGGTCGACCTCAACACCAACGTGAATGGTATGCTACCTCATGCCTATCATCATTGTGTCTATAGGTGCCGACATCGACAAGGACCGAGAGAGAAGGAACTCCCATGGTGCAAGGAAGAGGAGAAGAAGAAGGAAAGAAGAGAAGAAGGAAGAGGAAGAAGAGGCGGGAGGAAGAGGCCCAGCCTGGCCGGTCCAGGACCCGGTCAGACCGGACCCACAACCGGGCCGTCCGGTCCCTGGCCCGGTCAACCGGGCGCCCAACCGGGCGCAGCTCCCTCGTACCGGGCGAAGACCGGAAACTTCGCAGATTCCCGGTTTGCGCCCGGTCGACCGGACCCATGACCGGACTGCCCGGTCACAGGCCCGGTCAAACCGGACCCATGACCGGACAGCCCGGTCACTGGCCCGGTCAGACCGGACACAAACCGGATCTGACGGGAATGCCCCACCAAACTGCCTTAACTTATCCATTCGCGTACCTGTTCGCCCTTGCTGGCCAGGGGTGCCTATATAAGTAGCTGGAACCCCTCCTTAGCTCTTTAGACTTGTTTTGAACTCAAACCTACCTTTGAGCTTAGTCTCCCTTGGGTATCATCCCTCTGTAATCAAGGCACCTTGGTTGTTGACTTAGATCTTGTTGAAGGAGATTCTAGTACTTGTTACTCTCTCTCCTTCCCCAAGCTCTTCCTCTCCAATCCCAATCTCTCTCCGGGAATTCTACCGTGTGTCTCTTCCTCGGAGATTCTATTGGCGTGGTCCATCGAGCCACGGAGGTAAGCATCGGGTGTATCGGGTTGGTGTGCGTGCGTGAGTCTCGGAGTTCCCCGTGCCCGTCGTGTTCTTCGTGTTCCTCGCGTTTTCCCATCTCCCCCTTTGGTTTCGAAGTCAATCCGCAAGATCGGGCCACACACGGGGTCTTAGACCTCATCAGACATGATCTCCATCATCAACGGGAATGATCTCCATCATCGTCGGCGTAGCGTCAAGGTCCATGGCGCCGTCTTCATGATTGTTCACCTCATGTAGCAACTATTACAACTACTTTGAAATACTACTCAACATGAAATTTAAAGACAACCATAAGGCTCCTGCCGGTTGCCACAATACAATAATGATCATCTCTTACATATTCATCATCACATTATGGCCATATCACATCACCAAACCCTGCAAAAACAAGTTAGACGTCTCTAATTTGGTTTGCATATTTTACGTGGTTTAGGGTTTTCGAGTGAGATCTAATCTACCTACAAACATGAACCACAACGGTGATACTAGTGTTGTCAATAGAAGAATAAATTGAATCTTCACTATAGTAGGAGAGACAGACACCCGCAAAGCCACTTATGCAATACAAGTTGCATGTCGAGCGTGGAGCAAATCTCATGAACGCGGTCATGTAAAGTTAGCCCGAGCCGCTTCATCCCACTATGCCACAAAGATGCAAAGTACTCAAACTAAAGACAACATAAGCATCAACGCCCACAAAACCATTGTGTTCTACTCGTGCAACCATCTATGCATAGACACGGCTCGATACCACTCGTAGGGATTCGTAGCATAGAAAACAAAAAATTTCCTACCGCGAGAACGCAATCCAAGCCAAGATGCAATCTAGAAGATGGGAGCAACGAGGGGATGAACGAGACTAACCCTTGAAGATTTCCAAAGCCTACAAGAGGAGGCTCTCGTTGCTGCGGTAGACGATCACTTGCCGCTTTCAAAAGCGCGTAGAAGATCTTGACGGTGCCACAATCGGGCAGCACCTCCGTACTCGGTCACACGTTCGGTGTTGATGAAGACGACGTCCTTCTCCCCGTTCCAGCGGGCAGCGGAAGTAGTAGCTCCTCCTTGAATCCGGCAGCATGACGGCGTGGTGGCGGTGGCGATGGAGATCTCCGGCGGAGCTTCTAAGCGTGCGGGAGAGGTGGAGGAGAGAGGGGGCGGCTAGGGTTTGGGAGAGGGGGTGGCCGGCCTCAAGGGGTGCGGCCAGCTTGTGGCTTTGTGGTGGCCGGCCCCCTCCCCTATGCCCCTCATTATATAGGTGGAACCCCAAGTGTTGGACTACAAGTCTTCGAATAAGACCCCAACCCAAAACCTTCCATGTAGTAGGGAAACCTACCCAAGGTGGGACTCCCACCCAAGTGGGATTCCCACCCTTCCATGAAGGGGTGGCCGGCCCCTTGGTGGAGTCCACCTTGGACTCCCCCTCTAGGGTTGGCCGGCCATGGGTGGTGGAGCCCCTCCAGGACTCCGCCTTCCAAAGTGATTTCTTCCGGACTTTTCTAGAACCTTCTAGAACCTTCCATAAATGCACCGGATCATTTTCAAACTTATAAAATGACTTCCTATATATGAATCTTATTCTCCGGACCATTCCGGAACTCCTCTTGATGTCCGGAATCGCTGTAGAAGTAATTGTGCTACTACTCATACGATGAACTGATTGTGTGGGTGTCGAATTTTGCAACGCGATCATCCACTAAATGCTTAATCTAGCGCCAAAGGCGTACAAATCATAACATACTACAGCACCGAACATAAGAGTACGAATCATAAAGTAGCTCAACATTTTGCATCGAGGCTGGGTGGTCCCGAGACTACCGGGACGCCCACGATGATCTCCGGTGTGCATCCTCTTCAACGCAAAGCCGTGTACTCGGTCCACGGCCTCCTTCGTAGGCTGGATAATCTCGGGTGCGGGACCTTCGTCTATGAGAGGCTCGTCATCGGCACCATCCACGAGTGCATCGTGGCTGGCTGGTCTTGAGACTACCCGGACGCCCCGATGATCTCCGGGCGTGCATCCACTTCAACGCAAAGCTGTGTACTCGGTCCACGGCCTCCTTCGTAGGCTGGATAATCTCGAGTGCGGGACCTTCGTCTATGAAAGGCTCGTCATCGTACCATCCACAGGTGCATCAAACCGAGATTCATCTTCAAATCTCCCATCAAACCGAGAGACCTCTTCAACTCTATGCTTCGCAATTAGTACATCAACCGATTAGGCAAACATCTAAGGGATGCAACCTCGAACAAATGCCGTTTTACATATTTACCTTCTCATCCGGCACGAGCACATGTCCCAGAGCTGAAACCCGTTTCCCGAAGCAAGCGCTTTTTCTCTCCTTCCCGTCCATCCATCCGCAACAAGTTAAATTTGAGTACGTAACCTTGCACAGCAATGCAAACTGTTGATTGAAACAATGGCAGCATCAATATAAATAATTAACTACATATGCAGCACACATACAGTGTGAGCAAGATCTCTTCTCCTGCTAAAGGATCATTATATGGTTCACCATGCTAAACCCGCCTAACATATGTGCGGTCCATCCCAAAAATGTGTAAATGATCTCGCCACTACAGGGTGAGGCCTCTTCTCACCATTCATACATGTGCAGCGCGGGCAATACACGTCCAGGTTGTGACCTTCATGAGCTCTAATAAACCCCATAAAGGGTTGAACACCATTTATATATGAAGGGGAACATAAGTGTCCATGCGAGTATCCAAGTTTCTGTCCATCTGTTTAATTATGAGATACAGTGGTTGGTGATTAATTTAAGGCGAAGTAGGAAATGTATATCAATCGAGTACAAAACTATACTACATGATTATGCATTTCAGCAATCATGTCGAGTACAAAACAAAAAAATGCCCATCGACATTTTAGCAAACAGATCGTGTACAAAACTCTGCCATGGCATTTCAAGCAAATTAACGGATCGAGTGCTGAACTGACTCTATATGCCCACGCAAATGAACAAATTGATCGAGGACAAATCGAGCGGAAAACTATAAAGTGTCAATTAGTTCGAGCATACTGACGAATTTTTTTAGCAGCATCAAGAAAATATAAATCGTTAGGTCGTCTTGCCCGATACATGATTGAGCTAGAGATAGCAGCCCTACCGTGGATCAACTTGACGCCGGTGCGTCTCGAGAAGAACGACGGGGAGGGGAAGTGTGACGCCCCAAAACCGGTACCATGAGGATCCCAGCGAATCCGCCGAAATCCGCACGATATCGATTTTAGGAGACGCAGCACCAAGCGCCTCGTACACGCCAAAGCATGCACGCGATGCGGGTGGAATCAATCACGAGAGGTAACATTACAACAGGATTACAATAGAGCCCACAAGAACATATATTACACCAACGACTCCAGCGAGTCAAGATACAAATAGGTACATACAAAGATCCAAATCATACAGAAGATCAAATACATCCGAGTACGGACAAGATACAAATTTGGACTAAGAGTCCTGAAGATAACCAGTGACGTCCATAACCCTGCCCAGGCCAAGCCGGAAGGGCAACCTTGCTAACGTCGCCTTCATCGTACCGATCTTCATACCGGTTATATCCCGTAGAAGCAGCAATAAGTACGGGTTCGTACTTAACAAGACTTCAAGACGTATAAGCATTCGTCAACCAGTCGTCCTTTGTACTTGAGGCACGCAGGGGACTTAGAGGACGCAAGAGGAACGTCATAGGCAATATGGTGGGGTTAAGCGGCAGCGTGCAAGCACTAAAAACCTATAGAGATACTCTACAACATTCGTCTATCAGAGAAGATGAGAGATAGCATAACTAACAGTTCTATACTCTGCAAACATAACACAGCCGATGCGTTCCCCCCTCGCAAGGAAGTACTTACAAGGGCACTCACACGGTTGACAAGTTTTAACCATTTATTATTGAAGTTATACTAACTTACTACGCAAGTTATTAGTATGGAAACAACAGGTGTAAGTTGTCTATGGTCGAGTCATACAGCTCCAAGTCGTCCATAACCGCGGACGCGGCTTATCGATAAGATTTTACCACTCGCAGGGTGCCCAAATGTGCCCACACGCACGATCAACCCACTTGCGACAGGTGGATATAACGACTCGCACTCTCCTTCACGACAACAATGTCCAGGAAGCCACCTAACTAAGTTAAACCCGAATCGAAGTCCGGCCGTATCTCCGAAGCGGACTTAGCTATGTGCGCCAGCGTGCTAGGTGGTTTAAACACACACTGGGGCGATAAACCACTTCACAGAGGCTCCGCGACCTATACGTGCATACCAGAAACAAGGGATACAAGGCACCCAGGGGCTTCCCAAAGTAAATAAGTAACAGGCTGGCATGCACGCAACAACAAATGGTAAAACATTGCAAACTAGTTGTGGCCACTGGACAAAGCTGTAGATTCAGAGCAGTGGTCAAGGGGAGACCCGAAGCATACCCACGTGTGGTTAGAGCGCTCGGTCTCGGAACGTGATAACAAGAACTCGGGGTCCTAAGCTTTAAAGAAACACAAGTGAGCCGTCACAAAACGATCAGCTGACCCACCGATGCCTCCGCTAACAACTATTAACAAGTAACCATGATACTTCCAACAGATATAACCATAAACCATGTGTCATGATTCCCCAACAGATAACCCGATAAGATAGCATTATCGGTAACGAGATATAAAAGCACTAGCATGCACTACGACTCGCAAGGCAGACCCGAAACCAAACAACAGCTGTAGGAGGTTGGTGGTTGGTGGTGGCAATATGGGCTGCTTGAGGTAACAAGTGGAAGGGACACGTGACAAGAACACAACTTAAGGATAGCATGAGGGAGAAGGCAAAAATAAAATAGGTGAGCGACTTCTGCAGGGGCAGAAGTATAGGGGAAATACTTGCCTGTTAAAGCTTGCCGAGGAACATCCGGAGAACTTGGCGTATCTCACCACACCACTTCGCGATCCTATCCGGGAAGAAGCAAATGCTGGAACACACAACGTATGCAAGTCTTACTACTACGGATAAAGAAGAATCGGCATGAGCAAGATGATATACATGACATGGTAAAGATGGTGCAATGCAACTTATCCAAATTAATCGGGATCGGAATTCCGAACAAACAATTATTAGGTTCGAGTTGTTTATCTACCGGCAAGGTTAAATGTGGTTAGCATGGCAAAGAAATGGCAGGGGTGCGCTACTTCAATATTAAGCGGAGCGAGCAACCGTAAGCGGTAATGCCCAAATACTCCGCGTTTAGTTATTAGGTGTGATGCAAACTAGATGCTGCAAACATGCATATGAATGGCATATTTTATTCCTCACCTTTTCTGATCAAAACAGACATATAATTTATATTATTTGGGTTTACAAAACTCAAGATATGAAATATAGAAGATCTGCAAAGGAGAAAGGAGATTGAGCAAGGGACTTTCACGTTGAATCAGAAGGAGCTAGCCAGCTCGGCCACATCTGTTTGTGATGACAAAGAGGCACAAGAATACTTAAACAACCCTTCTGAATGTTGCTCAGAGAAAAGAAATAGAAGATACAGTAGTATTTACGTGTAGCAGAGGGGATTTGGACTTGGCATCTGTGTGAAGCGATGACGTGACAGCTAAAGAGCTAGATACGTATCGCTGCTGAAAAGAGTTTGCAGCCAAACTGAGTTACGAGGGTGACCTCGAGGCGGGGCTGGATCGAAGCGAGATGTGCTAGTCATTAGCTAGCCAGGTGTTTCTGATATAGAAAGGAGCGCGACCCATTTGGAGTGTAGCTGGAAACTGTGACTGTCGAAACTGACGAAACTGAAAGTTTACAGGGCATGTTCGTGTACACACGCGTGACAAAGGATCTCTGCCCACGGCGACCAAGACTGGGCGAAGCTGGAGGTGTGTGTGCGTTGCCAAAGGAAGCACGGAGACACGGGCATCTCCACAGATATGCTCGTGGCGAGCAGAACAAGTTCCGGACGACGAAGACAGGGCCGGCTCTGGCCATAGGCGACCATGGGCAACACTCATGGGCCACCGCCTGGAAGGGGCCCCATCTGTGCATATCTCCACTACATACTCTTCCGCTGGATTTTTTTTGGAGAAGGGCCAAAGACCCAGTGCGACTATGCTACGGAAAGAAATAAGGCCAGGAGGAGAACCGATGGTGATAATCAAAGGCAAGAATCAGAGCCTGGACAAGATGATGATCAAAGTTTATGTGCAGATCATGAGGTCAACTTAATTTTTGCAGAAGTATGTACCTTACTAACTATAATTTGTTAAATTTAAATGCAGATCTTAATGTTGATGTTAATGATGATAGTGCAGGGAGGATAATCTACAACCTTCGCCTGATGCTTGGAATGGGGATGAGCAAGATCATTCTCTTTTATCTATATATGATCCCAGAACAAGGGATAATGGATAATCTTGAGGGTGGGAATGTTTTTTTTATGAAGCACCGAAGCATTCTCGATGAAGTCATTCGAATTTTACTTGAGTAATAAAACTAGTAGGGGCCACTATTTGTAATATTTTGCTAATACTTTTATCTTCCTATCGTTATATAACATTTCTTAGTAGTTAACAATTATGTATCGTTAGATGTTAACTTTTAATATTTTACAAATAAAAATGGACACATATATATGTAGGTGTGTATACATATTAGTCTTAGCTTCTTCGGGGCCTCTTTCGTCACCTCGCCCGAGGGCCACAAGAAAGATAGAGCCAGCCCTGGACGAAGACGACTAGAAGGGCACATACACCGGCGGCACGCACGAACAGACGACTTCCGAAACGACGATGCAGAGATGGGAAACTAGCGCTGAAAAGGATTTTCGAAGGAGATGCTCACCCAGGGGCTCGATGGTGAAGAGGAACTGCCCGGGGACGCGAGACGACGCCGGGGAAAACAGATGAGCGCGGCGGTGACCACCTGCGGCAGAAAACGGCCATCAACGTCGGTAGAACGCCTGGGACGTTGTGAGATGGATGAGATGTCCGGGACGACGAAGAGCTCACCAGGAGGTCGATGGCGAAGCCGGAGAGCACAAAGTGGTCCGGGACAACGGCATGGTGAAGCGGACATCGATGGTGCGCACATACGGCACCGGAGAAGACGAAGACGAAAACGCTGCACGGAGCTGCTCCTGCTCCGAGGACTCAACGAGGAGGAAAAGGAGGCCAGGGAACTCCACCCTGGTGCTCAGCTCGGCGAACGGCGGCGGAAACCGGCGACGCTGTAGGCGATTTCTCTGGCGATGTTTAACTGGATATTTGTCTGAACTTTCTGAAACTCCTCACGTTATCTGGTTTGGCTGAAAGGAAAAGAAGTGAGGGTGGCGGCGCTGAGGAGGAATGAAGGGAAGCGGCTAGGGTTGGATCTGGCGCTGGTGGAGAATTATTGAGAGGAAGAGTGGAGTGGTTGGCTCTGTGGAGGAGAAGAGTGAAAGATGAGAACCTGGGCTGTTGATTAACTGGGTTGGAGTTGGTACGGCCAAGAGAAGAAGAAAAAAACAAGGTGGAGATAGGTTTCGGTAGCAACATGAGTTCGGCTCTCTCTCGCTTCTTTTCTTTGTCAGTTCCTATTTTCTTGTTCTTGCTGCATTCCTCCGGGCAAAGAATAAGATGAGAGGATGGGTTTGAAAAGATTTGAAAACCATTATATTTTGGTTTAGAATAATTTTGCAAAGTTCCAAAATATTTGTGTTGGTTTTATTTAAAATAAGAAAAAGGATAAGGGAGGGTTTTATGGAACCATATGAGAGGGAAAAAATTGAAATATGGTTTATCAAAATAATAATTTTATTTTGTCAAAACATGTATTTGACATATGCATGATGCTGATGATGCATAAAAGAAAAAGAACAAGCAAAGTCTATTAGGGCTATTACCCTGGGCCGTTACAATCGACACCACTAACAAGGAACCTCGCCCCGAGGTTCCACGTCCAGGTACGGGGGAGAGAGGTGAGCTATCGGATCTTCAGGCGACGTGTCGATCTCCTCGACACCACTAACAAGAGTTCTTGCTCCATGCTGATCGGACGACACCACTAATAAAAAAATCGTTGTTCCGCTGTTGATGATGCGCTTCCGTCGAGATCCTCCGAAGAACGAACCTATTAGGTTAAAGGCAGAGATCGTCCAACCCGCGTAGAGACCTAAGACTCAGAAAACTCAGTTAAGGGAGAAGACTCAAAACACGCATAGGTAAGACGAGAAAGAATAGAGGTAAGGACAGAACTATCCAACGAATCTTCGAAAATAGGTTTGAACACTAGACACACATCGTCCGTTGGCAAGGTTATCCTAGAGGCTGGACTAGTGGGGTATCGTCAACCTGATGCTCTGATACCAACTTGTGACGCCCCAAAACCGGTACCATGAGGATCCCAGCGAATCCGCCGAAATCCGCACGATATCGATTTTAGGAGACGCACCACCAAGCGCCTCGTACACGCCAAAGCATGCACGCGATGCGGGTGGAATCAATCACGAGAGGTAACATTACAACAGGATTACAATAGAGCCCACAAGAACATATATTACACCAACGACTCCAGCGAGTCAAGATACAAATAGGTACATACAAAGATCCAAATCATACAGAAGATCAAATACATCCGAGTACGGACAAGATACAAATTTGGACTAAGAGTCCTGAAGATAACCAGTGGCGTCCATAACCCTGCCCAGGCCAAGCCGGAAGGGCAACCTTGCTAACGTCGCCTTCATCGTACCGGTCTTCATACCTGCCCGGTTATATCCCGTAGAAGCAGCAATAAGTACGTGTTCGTACTTAACAAGACTTCAAGACGTATAAGCATTCGTCAACCAGTCGTCCTTTGTACTTGAGGCAGGCAGGGGACTTAGAGGACGCAAGAGGAACGTCATAGGCAATATGGTGGGGTTAAGCGGCAGCGTGCAAGCACTAAAAACCTATAGAGATACTCTACAACATTCGTCGGCGAACGGCGGCGGAAACCGGCGACGCTGTAGCGATTTCTTCGGCGATGTTTAACTGGTTATTTGTCTGAACTTTCTGAAACTCCTCACGTTATCTGGTTTGGCTGAAAGGAAAAGAAGAGAGGGTGGCGGCGCTGAGGAGGAATGAAGGGAAGCGGTTAGGGTTGGATCTGGCGCTGGTGGAGAATTATTGAGAGGAAAAGTGGAGTGGTTGGCTCTGTGGAGGAGAAGACATGTGAAAGATGAGAACCTGGGCTGTTGATTAACTGGGTTGGAGTTGGTACGGCCAAGAGAAGAAGAAAAAAAACAAGGTGGAGATAGGTTTCGGTAGCAACATGAGTTCAGCTCTCTCTGCTTCTTTTCTTTGTCAGTTCCTATTTTCTTGTTCTTGCTGCATTCCTCCGGGCAAAGAATAAGATGAGAGGATGGGTTTGAAAAGATTTGAAAACCATTATATTTTGGTTTAGAATAATTTTGCAAAGTTCCAAAATATTTGTGTTGGTTTTATTTAAAATAAGAAAAAGGATAAGGGAGGGTTTTATGGAACCATATGAGAGGGAAAATATTGAAATATGGTTTATCAAAATAATAATTTTATTTTGTCAAAACATGTATATGACATATGCATGATGCTGATGATGCATAAAAGAAAAAGAACAAGCAAAGTCTATTAGGGCTATTACCCTGGGCCGTTACAGGAAGCTTCTTCTTCGCACGGACGGGACGGGGAGGGGAAGCTCTTCGCACGGACGGGGATAAGTTGTGTAGGGGTGGGTGGGGGGTCATGCGGCCGGGCCGCCGGGGTGATAATTAAATGGCGTTTAATGGAGTTGCGTGTGTAATTTGCCGTGCACAAGGTTGAGGAATAGGCGGTTCCCTTTGCCGCGCGCACAATTCAAACTATCCCGCCCATGTAGTTGAAATTCGCCATATTTTCGTTAAATCGACATAAAGTCATGTGAGTGGGGGAAAATTAGCAAAGTTGCTTGAAAAATAGTAAAACTCGGAATTATCCTTTAAATATGCTCTACTTCGTGTGGAAATCGGGGTGTGGAAGCATGTTGAGCTGTTTTATTTGTACTTTCTTCATTAAAACTCCCATTTTATGCACTATGGATGGAAAGAAATCATTTGTACATAAATTTTGACAACGCCATTTGCAAACACTAATTGTTTTACATGCCAAGATGCACCCATCCACCAAATATATATGGGGCAAAAGTTTATCACAATCTAGCAGATATGCACAATTAGTGAGGGACCCCTTTTGATTTTGTGCAATTTCCACTAATTAGGTAGAGAGAAGGGGTTAATTAATTAGGCCATGTTAGGGGTTATGTGTTTTAGATTAGGTTGTGTGGATTCAAATACAACTTCTTTATTTGTGTGCTATGATTAATCAAAACTAGATTGATCGACTGCGCACACATTATTAGAGGCGCATGCCTTTGCGCACAAAGTGCATGTGTGTGTTGTTGGCCACAAATTAACGAGAGAGAGAGAGAGAGACAGAGAGAGAGAGAGGTAGAGAGAGATCTACATACGAGAGAGCGATTGAAATCCCCAAATTAAACACATATATATACATGCATGGCACATTTAATTTAATTAGAGGACCGCGAGCTAAGGCACCAGCGGCTGCTTGATGCACAATTAAGTGTCATTGGCCTATATATATAGGGTTTAATTAGGGTTTAGGGTTTAGGGTTAGGAGGTTAGGGTTTAGGGTCTAGGGTCTAGGGTTTAATGTTTATGGTGTTTAGGGGTTTAGGGATTAGGGATTAGGGTTTATTTAGGGTTTAAGGTTTATGGATCATCGATCGAGTGCGCACACACACATTATTAGAGGCACACGCGCCTTTGCGCATAAAGTGCATGTGTATATGTGTGTGTTTTTTTGGGCAACAACGATATATAGATGATCGAGAGAGAGAGAGATTGAAATTCCCATGAATATGTTCAAATATATATTAAAATATATGCACTAATACATGCATGGTAGGCCATGCATGCACACTAATTATATATATATTATGAGGAAACTTAATCAAATGTCCATAGTTCGCTATTGTTGTAATAGTAGAACTTGAATATGGAATGGAGTTCGAAGTATTGTTCGAAGTCTCGGATGGGATCCCGGACATCACGAGGAGTTCCGGAATGGTCCGGAGAATAAGATTCCTAGCGAGTCCAAGGTATGTCTACAGAAGGATACACAAGCTGTTTACAGAAGATCAACACAGCCTCCTACTTTACAGTGAGGTAAAAGTTCAAATAAAGCTCCAGAAGAACGACTCGTAGTCTAACTTATTGCTAATTCTAGCTTAAGTGCTACTTGGCTTGCTATAGACATCTAGCTACTTAGGTGCTAGGATTAGGGAAATGTTCCCTTCTATTACTAGTCTAAGCTTCCACTCTAGCTGATGTAGAAGTTGACTCCATTGACTTCTTTGACTAGATTCTTCATCTTGTTGTAGTTGACTCCTTTGTCTTCGATTTCCACGGTAGTTTCTCCTTCGGTGTCTCCATAGCTAAGCAGGGGATTTAAGAGTGGGATGAGTACGAGCGTACTCACCAAGTTCATATTAGGAAATAGGTGTATCATGCACTAGCTACAGCCATAGACCAGAAAGTCATAGGCCAATGCAAGTTTTCATAAACATTTCTTCAAAAGGTTTATTTTATTCTGAAAACTATGCCCGTCAGTCTTCACAGGTTGACCAGAACTTCATGGAGTTCCTTTCCTGCCGCATTCGCAGTTCCCTTCCCGGACGAGGAGTGACGACCACAATTCGGTATCCTCTGCGAGAGGTGCGTTACTTTTCCCATAAGAGAACTTATCCTTGATACCAACCGGGTGATCGTTCCCGTCCACACTTCCTTGGTGTGGGGCCAGGTGTAAGGTCCAAGCCAATCACTGCCTTCTCCGCGACCCTGCAAACCCACCCTTTTGTCCACCCGTACACCCCGGTAGACTTCTCCCGATAATACGGCTTTACCCACGGTGTACGTCGGACAATCCATCATAGACCGTAGAGCTCGTCATCACACACGGATGGGGATTTAAAAGGCTATCCCAACCTACGGCAGTGCCTCCAACACCCCGCAGCACTACCAGTCCGTTGGCGTGCAGAAGGGAAAAGATACAGCTGACTTCCCCAGAGCCATTATAGATCTTATGGTCAACGCGATATGTACGGCGCTAGAATCACTGGACGGTATTGGTATTTAGTCCTAGATGAGTAGTACCCATGCAATGGAACCTCCACTATATCAACACATACCATGGTTCCATTGCCCACCACATAGTCATATTCATAATTGTAAAATAATATTTTGCCTTTCAATGCATGAGTGATAAGTATAGTACTTCGCATATAGTTTGATAAAAATAATCAAATGACATGAGCAAGCGATGTACTTGCCTTTCTTTACTGCAAGATTATGCAGGCAAAAGCTTCGATATGTGAGAACTCCAAATGCTGAAATACCATCATCGTCCGGTAAGGACAATGTTTAAAGAACTGGAAATGATGCTATAATGCATAGTATGAGATGCAATCGTCCCGAGCGTAACCTAACCCCGATGATTTAAGATTGTTGAGTTGTGAAGATTTCTTTAGGGTTTGTTGCACTTTTTAGAATGGTTCTCAAACAAGGTTCTTATTAGGGTTGGTGATATTATAGCATAAACAAGTGATAGAATGCATCATAGCAATCATACATACAAAGGAATGGTGGTTGCATAACAAATCCAGAGTGGTGGTCAGTTTTAAGTTCTACAGGACATGGGTGATGATTACATAGATTATATTTCAAAAGAATAACTTTTGAAGAACAGGTTAATTAAGAAATGATAAGTATAAATAAGAACTATGGCTTCTAGGGTTTACTATTGGGTTCATTTAGTTTCTAATATGTACTAGTTGGTTCTTAAATAGAATGGGTTTATATGTAGCAAGTATTGGCAGGTTCATTACTAAGGTTTCTCATAAGCATCATATCAAAGGATGATTCAAGGTAATGCTATGAGTTAGGGTTTACTGTAGCTTCCTATTTGTTTCACTAAGTAATCACTAAGGGTTTCTAAGCTAGGTGGCTTAAGATTCCTTAAGTAGGGATTAGTTGGATAGGAGCATGTGATGTGCATTATTACACAAGATTGGTATTAGGGTTCATCATTATGGTTCTACTAGGGTTTGATGGTTAAGGTGGATCTCAATGGTGTGGTATGGTGATCAATAGTGCTAACATATTAACAAGCTAGGTTTATACCTATGTGACATTAGTGGATCATATAGGTTTAATCAAAAATAAAGACATGAAATGATAATCTTATGTGAATTGGTTTTTATCCTAGTGGAGCATGAGCATGCATTTGTTTCTAACTAGTGTTCTATAGGTATAGATGAAGCTTATACAATCATATGGGCTAAACCCCTAGGGTTTTAGGATTGCACTAACTTAGGGTGATCCCATGAAATAATGGGATCAAAGTTCTTACTTATATTAGAACTAGGTTTCTAATTTGTGATACAATTCTTAAAAATAAGAATTGGTAATAGGTTTGAAATTATTAATAACTTTGAAATAGAAATAATAATGAGTTTAGCATTATATTACTTTTAAAATACTTAATATGATAAATACTATTAGGGTTTAGGGTTTTAATTAATAGTTGAAGTACTGATCAATTAAGATTTTCATATGATTAAACAAAATCATGAAGAAATATATGTTGTTTTATATTAAATTTTAATGGGAAGTAATATTTAATATTTTCTTTATGTGAAGAATTGAAACAATAAATTATATTTTTAGTATTTAGGTTTAATAGTTTAAGATTTAAAATTAGTCTTTTTAAAAATTAGAGGAAACTCCAAATTATTTTTCCTTTAGTTTGAAAGTATTTGTTATATATTATTATAGAGGTAATTCTCTGTTACTCACTTTTATTTATTGGTTGTTATTTAATTAATTTTTTTAAAAAGGTAAAATCTTAAAGGGAAAGAAATAAAGAAGAAAAGAAAAATATATGGACCAAATTTGAATTTGTTTCCCAAATTCCATTTCTTATTTTATTCTTGTTAAGAATAATTTATGATTCATAAATCTAATTTTTTTCTTGGTTTTTTAGAGGTTCAAATAATTTGTTTGGAATTTTGTAAAATTCAGAGTTATTTAAAAGCGAAATTACCAAAATAACCCCCTGGCCCAATTGGGCCAGCCCACTTATCTGGCCCGCTTGGACAGCCCACTAAGGCTAGTCCAAAACGGTTCGGTGGAACCGCTACGGCCCACCTCGCTCACTCGCACGCTCTCCTCTCTCTCTCGTGTCCTAACCCTAGCCTCTAGCAACCCGCGTGGCGATGGCGTCGCCGCCATGGCCGCCGCCGTGCTCCGGCCATCTCCGTGCACCCCTCCCTTAGTCACCTACCTGATCTGGACCGCCGCGAGACGATCTATCGATCTGTCCGCATGGTTTCTCCGATTGTTTCCTCTCCTAACGAATCGCCTCCTCTCTGGATCTCGTGGAGAATCGCCTCGGGCGATTGGGTGATCTCCGACGAGCTCTCGCCCTCGCCGTTGACGTGTGCGCCTCCGAGACCGACCTGGCGCGGGTGCTGCTCGCAGTACTTGTGTCGTCGTCTCCGTGCCGTGCTGCTGTGGTGGTGTTCGTCGGCGTAACGTCGGCGCCTTCCCTGGCTTTGCAGCTGCTATGGCCGCGCGAGCACTGCCTCGCGATGCCATAGCCTCTGCCACCAGGCGCGTGTAAGTTGCTCTGCTCCTTCTCCTTCTCCTCTCCATGCCTGTGCGCCTCCAAAGCTTCTGTGCTCCTTCTCCTCTTGCTCTACTGCTCTCTGATGATCCTGTGATCATGCAGAACCTTACTACTGCTGCTTAAGCTACCTGTGCTTCCATTTTCTGCAAGCTCTGGCCCATTCACCAATCCACAGTGCGGCCGGTGTGTGTTGCTTGCTGTGCATGCTATATGTTGCTTGCTTACTGCTTGTTATGCCATGTTGTTCATGCTTATGAGCTTGCTATGCTTACTGGTATATTATACTTGCTTGTCTAGGTGTACTGCTATGCATCTGTGACGCTTGTAAATGCCAGTGATGCCTGTGAGGTGCTTCTGTGCCTCCTGTGTAATCCAATGATCCATTGGATCAACCATTTCTTGTTGGCTAGCCTATCTGTGTGGCTTGACTTGATTCAATTGATCAATTTGATTAATTAAATGTCAGTGGCTTGGTTGTTGATTAATTTCTGTGGCTAAGTGAATCATTTCCTTACTGATGCTGATGCTCAAGCATGCTATTGCTACTGTATGTATGTGCTGTTGCTCTTCCTAGCTCACTGGACTTGATCCAGTGGCTATGATGCAGTGACATGTGTTGTGTTGCCTCATAGTGTGCTACTGTCAAGATCTAGCATGAATCTGTTATGTATTCATGCTAGCAGAAATTAATTAATGATGAACTGCTTATGCAGTGATGATTAAATTACTTGCTTGTGTATGAATTTGCTGTTCATGATTATTTGACAAGCAAATAGAGTCTGAATCCATTTCTGGATAGTGATGCTTTGTATTTGGCTTGGTTTTGGATGGTTCTAAGTGTGCTGTGACCTCAGTAGCCTTGCTACTGACTGGTTGCTCACATGGTTGGTTGGATCTTGTTGGCTACTCATCTTTGCTTGCATATTTGGGGATCATAACAAATATGAATGCCAATATGCTTGCCTGTGAAGAAATCTAGGGTTTCCTGATGGTTGCATGCTTAGGATTTTCTGTGTAGTCTTGGTTAGCTGCTAATCCTTGTAATACATCTACTGGTGCTATCTATGCATGAGATCTTGCTAGTGTGTGCATCTGTGCATGTTTGCTAGTTTCTGTGCACAAGATCTGTATCTGGATGATTTCGTTTTAGTGGCTTCTAGATCGGCGAGTAATCCTTGGTGAAAACCAAGTGATGATTTACCCTTTTGAGCACCTGCTCAAACCCATGACTATGTCATGCATGATTTATGGATTGGATCCATTGGATCTTCTCCAGGAACTAGGTATACCTTGTTCCAGCTCCTAGAGTGAGATTTTGTGTTGATGCAGACTTGTGGTTTGTGTCACAGCCCTTCACCTCCGGGTCTTGGATGATCTTCTCGAGTCACCATGATTTACGGTGGTTGAGTGGTTGTGTGTGTTGGTTCTGTTCTTGAGCAAGAACTGGATGAACTATGATGTGCTACCTTCACCTTACCTTGTGAATCCTTATCTGGTCGACTGGTTACTGTTTCTAGGGTTTGTGCCCCTTTTATATGAACTCTACTTCTGTTCTTGCAATGACACACAAGCCTGGCTTGCTTTGGTGACTAAGCTTGTGCATTGCCTTGCTGTGGCTTGCCCAGCACACATGAGCTGTGTGCTCTCATATGCTGAAACTTGAGCCCTCTGGTGGTGCTCAGGTTTGGTCTGCTTGCTCTTATCTTGTGCTGTCCAGGGCTTTGGACAAGCACAAGTGTGCAGGACAGTTGGTTCTGTCCAAACTGAATTCTGTCAACACTAAACTCTGTCCAAACTGAATTTCTGTTTAACACTTGACTCTCTGGCTATTACTTGTTGTTTTATGTTGCAGGTTTTGAAGATGAATATGACCATGAAGATGTACTTCAAGTCATTTAGTCTAAGTTTTAGTTTAGGATCAATGTTGTAATCTTCATTTTCATTTCTGTTTATTATTCTTTAATTCTTGTATCCAGAATATTGTAAAGACAATGTAATCTGTGTTGTGATATCAATAAAGCTCAAGTTTTGCTTATGAGCTTGTGATTTATGTAATGTTTATATTCTTGATTAAATATTGTATTTAATATTCAATTTGAAATTCAAAGTCATTTGAATTCATAAGTCGTATTTGAATTGTGAGTTCAATTTCCATAGTGCTTATTGCTTATTGTTCAATGTATTATAAATTGGTCAAAAGAAATCATTCCCCAAATTAACAAGATACAAAAGAGATCATGTCGAAATTTATCGCACTTGTGTCGATGACATATATCAATTCCATTGACACAAGAGAAACCTCGATCACTTTGTGTTTTAGATGAATGCGCGAAAATTCCCCGGATTTTCTATGCATGAATGCAATGCACATTCTCGTGTTCTCTCTTTTTCTTGCCTCTAAACCTGGGATATTACAGCCTCTCCCCCTTAAACTGAACTTCGCCCCGAAGTTCGAACGCTCTCATGTTTCGGAATGTGGAACTGACTTGAACAGATCACGATCCTACCAAACTCCATGGTGATCTGATTAGATATAAATGAATATATCCCTTGTCCAGATCCTTCCTTGAGTCTTTTGATGTCTGGCACTGATACTTTCTTCAATTCTATGATTTCTTCCAACACTCTAAGCTTAGATCCTTACTCTCCAAAGATTCTTGGATTAAGACCTCTTCTTATGCTAATGGACTTAACTAATGATTGTGATGACAGCGTCCTATCTGGGTACCCAAAACTTGGTTCTGCCAGCTGCGGTGATTCAAAGCTTAATTCTAAAAGAATTGTTCAAGGTCAGGTATCTTTTCCCTTACTACCATAACTAAAGTAATGGTACTTAGTAAGGTATTACAATAGGTATGGTCTTGATGGTTTATTCCTTCGAATGGATTAGACTCATTTAGTCCATCCAATCATGGCTTCTAGTTTATGCTAGTTATCTTCCTTTTGGTTCTTTAGGTTCCATGAAAGGAATCATTCTAATAAACATTAGTTTTGGTTTGGTCAAACCCTTCGGCCTTTAAGCTTCTCACGCTTTGGTTGTCCTCCGATATCTTCTTCATCCAACTTCATTATCTTAGACTTACTTGAGCTCTTTTACTTCTGAGTAATTATGAATTACCCGCTCAAGTTAGGTCTAACCCTAACTTCTTCGAGAAATAAACCTCGGCTTCTAGTCTGACATCCTCCTGAGAGTACTTTGATATGGATACTTCCCAACAACCTTATAAAAATAAGATTGAACTTCCTCTCAGTTCAGACCTTCTTCTTCGTCTATCACACTCCAAACGTCATATCTTAATACTTCTCATTCAGCCTTCCTCTCCCCCTTGGAGTTTACTAATGATCTTTAAACTCCTTTTCTTCTGATCATTAAACTCCAAGGTTGGATAGTTGGTCTAAGTCTGGTTTAAGGTTTGTACTTTTCTAAAGTCTCACGAAGAATTCTTTGCAGTGGATCCACACAGTTGTGGGTATCCGATATGAATCCTCCGACTAAATGGTTACCCGTTATGGAATACCAGCTTGCGGAATCCCTCTTTCTTTTGGAATAAAGGAATGTTCAAGCTGCGGACCATCTGGTAGCAGCTGCAATCTAACTAGCACCAGATGTGGCTTACTTGATATCAGCTGTGGACTATTGATGGTCTAGTCAACATCTACCTACCAGATGCGGATACTTGTATGGTTTTAATTAAGATCTACCTCACTTTCAATACATTCTCTTCAAGTTTATCCTATATCAGCTACGGTCTTGTTATTTCGATTGCGACTTCACTTGTCTATTTCCCTTCTTTTAGGGTTTGTTTTAAAAGATAACCACTTGTTGACACTATAAAAATAGTATCGTAAGTGACTTCACTTGAATTCCCTTCTTCCTTAATGAGTAGGCTCCATAACTACTACTCCATATTCACTATTTTTCTCACTTTCATGGTACTTCCATGTTGAAGTACTCCTCAATAGAGGATAAAAGTGAGTTTTGATTGGTCCTTACTTTGAAGTATTGTGGTTACTTCCCACAACTTTACTTCCTTCTTCTAGTGAATCTTCATCTTGTCTTCAAAATCTTCAGAATTCGTCACTTCCTCACACGAATACCTTTACCCTCTAGACCTATAACATCAAGTAAGAGCTTGATATTGCAACATGCATTTGCATATCAAAGTCAAATTTCATGTATGGATCTAGTCAAACAATGAAAATCCAATAAAATCCAAGAAAATCCAGCTTTGTGCTTATAATACACATCCTTATATGCCTGAATATAATAGTTGGGTAAGACATCCCTAAACATCAGGCTCAGATGTGTAGTATATAACACCACATAAAATAGGTTTTGGTTGTGATACTTAGCACGAATATGTGAATTTCTACTATTTGTCTCAACATTTATCTTAATTGCACATTTTCAATGAGACAAACTTGAAACAAAATGGCCTGGGATAGTTGAAGTTAACCTAGTTTCCTTTGGAAGTACTAACAAAATAGTATACCATATATATGTGCTATTGAGGACTACTTCCTATAATACAATTAGTTCTAACATGTCTACTCTAAACACATGATTGTTTAGAATATACCACCTACTACTCTAGGATTTCTCTATGTGATATGCTCTAAATAAGCCTTCTTTAAATTAAGGACTATGGTTCTAACATACTTGGTACAGTTATTAGGATTTTAAGGCCTAAGCTTTTGAACTATTCCCTAAATCCTACTCCTTATCATTCTTTTGTTATCGTACTTATGATGGTCTACTCCATCACATCATGACTCTCAAGTGAATCATATATGATTACCAACTCTACCATGAAAAGTAGACTTATATGACTCCTATCACTCTTCCTTACCTCCCATGATTGACTCATCATAGGTATATACTATCTTATATAACTTATATTCCTCACTTAACATCAGTCATCTGACATTTTAAACGACTCTTACTTAGTCAGAACATGCATTGGTATACTTCTTCCAATAGGATATCTTCCTTATGTTTGTATCCTTTCTTTGGGCTACCATGTGTTGTATACCAACTGTGGTCTACTACCACCCAATTATCTTAAGCTCCAATGGTGTTCTAGTTATTTGGGAATGAAGCAAGATAACTAACTAACTTTACTTAAGAAGGATAGATAAGAAAAGTTGACTCAAGTGTTTCAGGATTATTCTCAAGTGAATACCCATCTCAAGTCAAAAGAATAGTTGGTTTAGCATAGTCGACTTAACATAGTTGTATTAGCTAAGATACTTCCTATAGACACTACCCAACCTATAGGTCTCCTTTAAAGGGTTTTAATCCTAGGGTCAAAGCATTTGCTCTGATACCAGCTGTGATGACCCAGCGTACCACTGCATGGTGTAGTACACAAGTCGTTGACATAACACAAGTGAAACACCGTTCCACTCATATTACATCTCTCAGAGTGGTACAACAGAAACATATGCGAGTCCAAGGTATGTCTATAGAAGGATACACAAGCTATTTACAGAAGATCAACACAGCCTCCTACTTTACAGTGAGGTAAAAGTTCAAATAAAGCTCCAGAAGAACGACTCGTAGTCTAACTTATTGCTAATTCTAGCTTAAGAGCTACTTGGCTAGCTATAGACATCTAGCTACTTAGGTGCTAGGATTAGAGAAATGTTCCCTTCTATTACTAGTCTAAGCTTCCACTCTAGCTGATGTAGAAGTTGACTCCATTGACTTCTTTGACTGGATTCTTCATCTTGTTGTAGTTGACTCCTTTGTCTTCGAGTTCCACGGTAGTTTCTCCTTTGGTGTCTCCATAGCTAAGCAGGGGATTTAAGAGTGGGATGAGTACGAGCGTACTCACCAAGTTCATATTAGGAAATAGGTGTATCATGCACTAGCTACAACCATACACCAGAAAGTCATAGGCCAATGCAAGTTTTCATAAACATTTCTTCAAAAGGTTTATTTTATTCTGAAAACTATGCCCGTCAGTCTTCACAGGTTGACCAGAACTTCATGGAGTTCCTTTCCTGCCGCGTTCGCAGTTCCCTTCCCGGAACAGGGAGTGACAGCCACAATTCAGTATCCTCTGCAGAGGTGCGTTACTTTTCCCATAAGAGAACTTATCCTTGATACCAACCGGGTGATCGTTCCCGTCCACACTTCCTTGGTGTGGGGCTAGGTGTAAGGTCCAAGCCAATCACTACCTTTCTCCGCGACCCTGCAAACCCACCCTTTGTCCACCCGTACACCCCTGGTAGACTTCTCCCGATAATACGGCTTTACCCACGGTGTACGTCGGACAATCCATCATAGACCGTAGAGCTCGTCATCACACGCGGATGGGGATTTAAAAGGCTATCCCAACCTACGGCAGTGCCTCCAACACCCCGCAGCTCTACCAGTCCGTTGGCGTGCAGAAAGGAAAAGATACAGCTGACTTCCCCAGAGCCATTATAGATCTTATGGTCAACGCGATATGTACGGCGCTAGAATCACTGGACGGCATTGGTATTTAGTCCTAGATGAGTAGTACCCATGCAATGGAACCTCCACCATATCAACACATACCATGGTTCCATTGCCCACCACATAGTCATATTCATAATTGTAAAATAATATTTTGCCTTTCAATGCATGAGTGATAAGTATAGTACTTTGCATATAGTTTGATAAAAATAATCAAATGACATGAGCAAGCGATGAACTTGCCTTTCTTGACTGCAAGATTATGTAGGCAAAAGCTTCGATATGTGAGAACTCCAAATGCTGAAATACCATCATCGTCCGGTAAGGACAATGTTTAAAGAACTGGCAAAGATGCTATAATGCATAGTATGAGATGCAATCGTCCCGAGCGTAACCTAACCACGATGATTTAAGATTGTTGAGTTGTGAAGATTTCTTTAGGGTTTGTTGCACTTTTTAGAATGGTTCTCAAACAAGGTTCTTATTAGGGTTGGTGATATTATAGCATAAACAAGTGATATAATGCATCATAACAATCATACATACAAAGGAATGGTGGTTGCATAACAAATCCAGAGTGGTGGTCAGTTTTAAGTTCTACAGGACATGGGTGATGATTACATAGATTATATTTCAAAAGAATAACTTTTGAAGAACAGGTTAATTAAGAAATGATAAGTATAAATAAGAACTATGGCTTCTAGGGTTTACTATTGGGTTCATTTAGTTTCTAATATGTACTAGTTGGTTCTTAAATAGAATGGGTTTATATGTAGCAAGTATTGGCAGGTTCATTACTATGGTTTCTCATAAGCATCCTATCAAAGGATAATTCAAGGTAATGCTATGAGTTAGGGTTTACTGTAGCTTCCTATTTGTTTCACTAAGTAATCACTAAGGGTTTCTAAGCTAGGTGGCTTAAGATTCCTTAAGTAGGGATTAGTTGGATAGGAGCATGTGATGTGCATTATTACACAAGATTGGTATTAGGGTTCATCATTATGGTTCTACTAGGGTTTGATGGTTAAGGTGGATCTCAATGGTGTGGTATGGTGATCAATAGTGCTAACATATTAACAAGCTAGGTTTATACCTATGTGACATTAGTGGATCATATAGGTTTAATCAAAAATAAAGACATGAAATGATAATCTTATGTGAATTGGTTTTTATCCTAGTGGAGCATGAGCATGCATTTGTTTCTAACTAGTGTTCTATAGGTATAGATGAAGCTTATATAATCATATGGGCTAAACCCCTAGGGTTTTAGGATTGCACTAACTTAGGGTGATCACATGAAATAATGGGATCAAAGTTCTTACTTATATTAGAACTAGGTTTCTAATTTGTGATACAATTCTTAAAAATAAGAATTGGTAATAGGTTTGAAATTATTAATAACTTTGAAATATAAATAATAATGAGTTTAGCATTATATTACTTTTAAAATACTTAATATGATAAATACTATTAGGGTTTAGGGTTTTAATTAATAGTTGAAGTACTGGTCAATTAAGATTTTCATATGATTAAACATAATCATCAAGAAATATTTGTTGTCTTATATGACATTTTAATGGGAAGTAATATTTAATATTTTCTTTATGTGAAGAATTGAAACAATAAATTATATTTTTAGTATTTAGGTTTAATAGTTTAAGATTTAAAATTAGTCTTTTTAAAAATTAGAGGAAACTCCAAATTATTTTTCCTTCAGTTTGAAAGTATTTGTTATATATTATTATAGAGGTAATTCTCTGTTACTCACTTTTATTTATTGGTTGTTATTTAATTAATTTTTTTTAAAAGGTAAAATCTTAAAGGGAAAGAAATAAAGAAGAAAAGAAAAATATATGGACCAAATTTGAATTTATTTCCCAAATTCCATTTCTTATTTTATTCTTGTTAAGAATAATTTATGATTCATAAATCTAATTTTTTTCTTGGTTTTTTAGAGGTTCAAATAATTTGTTTGGAATTTTGTAAAATTCAGAGTTATTTAAAAGCGAAATTACCAAAATAACCCCCTAGCCCAATTGGGCCAGCCCACTTATCTGGCCCGCTTGGACAGACCACTAAGGCTAGTCCAAACGGTTCGGTGGAACCGTTACGGCCCACCTCGCTCACTCGCACGCTCTCCTCTCTCTCTCGTGTCCTAACCCTAGCCTCTGGCGACCCGCGTGGCGATGGCCTCGCCGCCATGGCTGCCGCCGTGCTCCGGCCATCTCCGTGCTCCCCTGCCTTAGTCACCTACCTGATCTGGACCGCCGCGAGACGATCTATCGATCTGTCCGCGTGGTTTCTCCGATTGTTTCCTCTCCTGACGAATTGCCTCCTCTCTGGATCTCGTGGAGAATCGCCTCGGGCGATTGGGTGATCTCAGACGAGCTCTCGCCCTCGCCGTCGACGTGTGCGCCTCCGAGACCGACCTGGCGCGGGTGCTGCTCGCAGTACTTGTGCCGTCGTCTCCGTGCCGTGCTGCTGTGGTGGTGTTCGTCGGCGTAACGCCGGCGCCTTCCCTGGCTTTGCAGCTGCTATGGCCGCGCGAGCACTGCCTCGCCATGCCATAGCCTCTGCCACCAGGCGCGTGTAAGTTGCTCTGCTCCTTCTCCTTCTCCTCTCCATGCATGTGCGCCTCCCAAGATTCTGTGCTCCTTCTCCTCTTGCTCTACTGCTCTCTGATGATCCTGTGATCATGCAGAGCCTTACTACTGCTGCTTAAGCTACCTGTGCTTCCATTTTCTGCAAGCTCTGGCCCATTCACCAATCCCTGGTACTGGCCAGTGTGTGTTGCTTGCTGTGCATGCTATATGTTGCTTGCTTACTGCTTGTTATGCCATGTTGTTCATGCTTATGAGCTTGCTATGCTTACTGGTATATTATACTTGCTTGTCTAGGTGTACTGCTATGCATCTGTGACACTTGTAAATGCCAGTGATGCCTGTGAGGTGCTTCTGTGCCTCCTGTGTAATCCAATGATCCATTGGATCAACCATTTCTTGTTGGCTAGCCTATCTGTGTGGCTTGACTTGATTCAATTGATCCATTTGATTAATTAAATGTCAGTGGCTTGGTTGTTGATTAATTTATGTGGCTAAGTGAATCATTTCCTTACTGATGCTGATGCTCAAGCATGCTATTGCTACTGTATGTATGTGCTGTTGCTCTTCCTAGCTCACTGGACTTGATCCAGTGGCTATGATGCAGTGACATGTGCTGTGTTGCCTCATAGTGTGCTACTGTCAAGATCTAGCATGAATCTGTTATGTATTCATGCTGGCAGAAATTAATTAATGATGAACTGCTTATGCAGTGATGATTAAATTACTTGCTTGTGTATGAATTTGTTGTTCATGATTATTTGACAAGCAAATAGAGTCTGAATCCATTTCTGGATAGTGATGCTTTGTATTTGGCTTGGTTTTGGATGGTTCTAAGTGTGCTGTGACCTCAGTAGCCTTGCTACTCGATCGGTTGCTCACATGGTTGGTTGGATCTTGTTGGCTACTCATCTTTGCTTGCATATTTGGGGATCATAACAATATTGAATGCCAATATGCTTGCCTGTGAAGAAATCTAGGGTTTCCTGATGGTTGCATGCTTAGGATTTTCTATGTAGTCTTGGTTAGCTGCTAATCCTTGTAATACATCTACTGGTGCTATCTGTGCATGAGATCTTGCTAGTGTGTGCATCTGTGCATGTTTGCTAGTTTCTGTGCACAAGATCTGTATCTGGATGATTTCTGTTTTAGTGGCTTCTAGACTGGCAGTAATCCTTGGTGAAAACCAAGTGATGATTTACCCTTTTGAGCACCTGCTCAAACCCATGACTATGTCATGCATGATTTATGGATTGGATCCATTGGATCTTCTCCAGGAACTAGGTATACCTTGTTCCAGCTCCTAGAGTGAGAATTTGTGTTGATGCAGACTTGTGGTTTGTGTCACAGCCCTTCACCTCCAGGTCTTGGATGATCTTCTCAGGTCACCATGATTTCTGGTGGTTGAGTGGTTGTGTGTGTTGGTTCTGTTCTTGAGCAAGAACTGGATGAACTATGTTGTGCTACCTTCACCTTACCTTGTGAATCCTTATCTGGTCGACTGGTTACTGTTTCTAGGGTTTGTGCCCCTTTTATATGTACTCTACTTCTGTTCTTGCAATGACACACAAGCCTGGCTTGCTTTGGTGACTAAGCTTGTGCATTGCCTTGCTGTGGCTTGCCCAGCACACATGAGCTGTGTGCTCTCATATGCTGAAACTTGAGCCCTCTGGTGGTGCTCAGGTTTTGATAGGGCAAAGGTGGCCGATCTTTCGATGAGAGTATGTGTTATCACCAAGATTTGACCGAGTCAGAGGTGGGCCGCAGTCAAGATGGGCTTAAGGAAATATACGTGGAGAATTATATGAATCGGCCTGTTGGGCTTAATTGCCTGTGTATCTGTAACATATTAGACCTATTTTAGATAAGAGATAGAATCTTACTCGTGCACGGTTTAGTGCACGCCTTCCTTAGAAAGTCCCCTGGACTATAAATATGTACCTAGGGTTTATGGAATAAACAACAACTCACGTTCAACCCCAAAAACAAACCAATCTCGGCGCATCGCCAACTCCTTCGTCTCGAGGGTTTCTATCAGGTAAGCGACATGCCGCCTAGATCGCATCTTGCGATCTAGGCAGCACAAGCCCCACGTTGTTCATGCGTTGCTCGTATCGAAGCGCTTTTGATGGCGAGCAACGTAGTTATCATTAGATGTGTTAGGGTTAGCATTGTTCTTCGTTTAAGCATGCTTACGTAGTGCAACCCTTGCATATCTAGCCGCCCTCACGCCTATCTCGGGTGTGGGGGCGGCACCCGCTTGATCATTATTTAGTAGATCTGATCCGTTACGATTGCTACTTGTTCTACAAGGATTAGTTTAATATCCGCAATAGTTTGGCCTTACAATGGGGGGGAGGATCCAGAGTGGCACGTAGGGTGGCGTTCGCAAGTCCTAAACGGGATGTTCCTAGAATCAACTTCATGTTGGTTTTCCGGCCTTGTTTAGGATCGGCTTACGAGCACCGTGCGTGGCCGCAAGGCCCAACCTCGGAGTAGGATGATCCGGTTATGCGGTGAAAACCCTAAATCGTCGTAGATCTCATTAGCTTCATCTTGATCAAGCAGGACCGCCAAGTATTCGTGCACCCCGTACGGATCATGGGTGGATCGGCTCTTTGAGCCGATTCACGAGATAACCCGAGAGCCGATCGAGGCTCGTATTTAATGTTTACATGTATGCCCTGCAGGAAACTAAGCGAGGCAACCTCATCACCTTCCCGACCGGGTATAGGTCGGGTGGCACGCCTTGCACTTCGCAACGCCGCGTGTGACCGGAAGAGCATTGCGGGCCGTCGCTCGGAGGGGTCTCGGCCGGCCGCGGCTCTAGGCTCCCCCGGCTCTACGGTGTTGACAAGGCCGCCGCCCGCCGGTGGGTTTTGGCGGTCAACACATTCCGGCACGCCCGGTGGGACAATCGTCCGCATCAACCACATCGCCATCTACATCCGAGATGGCGGACGGCACGCCGATCACCTACGAGGATCTCGCCGATGACCTAAAGAAGCAATACAACGAGATCAAGGCTACCCTCGAAGCCGACCTCATCGGCTCTTTTCGCAGAACCCGTTCGGTGGCATCGGATGGAAGGGGTTCTCACCGGAAGGTGCACTCGATGGGATAGACCTCTCTTCCCCGTCGGAGGAACGCACCGGAGGTCCGCGGCAGGAGATCAACTACCCGGTGGCTCACTCGCTACACCGCCACTCGAGAACTTGGTCAACGTGTCCGGAGCGTGTCGCTCTGCGCGTGATCCAGGAGATCATGAGCCACCGGTACTCGCCGTCGGACCAGCTCTCGGGACTCATCAAGGAGAGTTGCCTTTCCGGTCCCGTCCACCGCCGCCGTTTGCGTTGGCAGCACCAGCTGAAGTGCCGACTACACCGGCATTCCCCGTCTACGGAACTGGTGGCGACCCCGGTGACTACCGGTTCTTAATGGAGGCGCCTAAGGAGATCCCTCATGGATACGCGTGCATGTATGTGCCGGATTGTGGTGACTGGGCACTCACAAACCAGGCCACAACATCGGGGACTCCGGCGAAGACAGGGAGGAACGTCGGCGACAGAGCGGACGTGGCTAACTAAATACGCCACACCGACGAAACTCCCGAGCCCGGCTCCTCCGCGGCACTGCTCGGAGCCGGAAAAGCAAACATGGCAGGCCAAGTACGCCACCCCGGCAAATCTTCGAGTACAACTCCTACGGCCAAGCACAGCGGATCATATCGGCACCATACCGAGAGACCGAGTTCGGCATGATGCCGAAAAGAAGGGCGATCGGCTATTCCAAGCCGTACCACGACGATTACGAGATGATCCCGTTGCCACCTAAATATCGGCTCCCCGACTTCTCCAAATTCGAGTGGATCGGATGGCTCCGGCTCCATCGAGCACGTCGGCCCGATATTTGGCTCAACTAGGGCCGGCTTCAGTGTCGGATCAGCTACGCGTGAGGCTCTTTTCACAGTCCCTCACGGGATCGGCTTTTGGGTGGTACACCTCTCTGCCGGCGAATTCCATCCAGTCTTGGAAGCAATTGGAAGAACAGTTCCATATGCAATACCATTCAGAAGCTTCCGAGTTTGGCATTGCCGATCTAGCACAACTACGTCAGAAGCGCGGGGAAACGGTGACGAGAATACATCCAGCGCTTCGGGAATCTTAGGAATCGATGTTATTCGGTTCGTATAACCGAAAAGGAAGCAGTCGAGTTGGCGTAGCAGGCCTTGCAACACAGCTCAAGGACATGGCCTCCCAAGCAGATTATCCCTCGCCGGCGCACATGGTTCGAAACTATCGGCATATGAACAGCGCCACCCCGACCCGTACCAAGACAAGTTCAAACGTGCGGTAGTTATGGTCGATACGGAAGAGGATGAAGTGCCCGCGGGAGGCCAAGAGATAGCAATGGGCCGAGTGGACTCGGGGGGAACCCCTGTGGCCCGCAAATGGGTAAAGCCACCGTGGCCGCCCGTGGGATTTGATTTTGACGTAACCAAGACCGAACAAATCTTCGACCTCTTGCTCAAGGAGAAACGAGTTGACGATTCCCGAAGGTCTCAAGTTCCCCACGGCGAAAGAGCTAAATGGAAAGCCGTATTGCAAATTCCACAACTCGCTTTCCCATGCCACCAACGACCGCCGGTGTGGCGTCGAGCACATCCAAGCGGTGATAGAGAAGGGGCGGCTAATTTTCAACCAGTACGCCATGAAGGTCGACACCCAACCCTTCCCCGCCGTTAACATGGTAGAAATCATCTACCCCGAAGGTTGCCGCCCGGGTCCCTCGTTCGAGCATCAACATGGTAGGACTTGGAAACCACTCTGGCAAAGATGGAGATGAGGGCAGCTGCTCTCACAGCAAGGATACAGAAGAGGCCGCTCCACGCGATCGGCTCCGTCATGAAGACAAGCGCTATGTCACAGAGGGAGAGGTGAAGAATATAAGATATCAGCGACCCCTCTCTGATCACCTCCTCAACAAATATGTTAGTCAGTATGACCAACGCCGGCGACCCAATTACAATGATAGAGAAGATCGTTTGGCTAGAGAAGCCAGAAGATATCGTCGGCAGGATCACGATGAGGAGGAGCACGAGCGCTATGCCACGGAAGCATCAAGGGAGCAAGACGACAACGCCGAGCATTGGGACTGCCCCTTCTTCGGACACTGCTGGGATTCGAGAATGAGCCGATTGCCCACAATCGGCAATTGCCCGAATGCAATCGAGAAAAGAAGGAGGCAGCCAACGTGTACGTGTTCGAGCGCCTAGGGCCTCTCCCGTCACAAAGCAAACGCGCCGAGTCACCTCGTTGGGCAGATCTTGAGGATTCGAAGACGAGGGAGAAGCGGAAGAAGACAGTACCACCGGCCAAGGTGGTGCCCCGACGGACTCAGCCGTTCCCAAAAGCGCAGGGTTCGGCGATTGCGCGGCCCGGAGGAAGCCGAAAGGTTGTACCCGCATACGCTAAGGAAGGCACGGCCTGATCCGGCTGCAAAAGTTCAGCGAACCCTGGATGAAGAGGGTCGTCCACGGAAAATGGAGTGGCGCCCCAAACAGAGGAAAGCCGATGATGAGACATCGGGCCGGCACAAACATGGTACTCGTCTTGCCGACAGAGCTTAGCCCTCCACGACTCTACGGAGCACTCAAGGTGGACGACGGCAAGCGCGTCAAGTCAGAGGTTGGGTTGGTTTCATCCAGCCTGACCAAGTAGCAAGAATCAAACCAATGAGCAAACCAGGAGAGGCTGATCCTTGTGATCGGCCCCAAAAAAATTTTTACGAAGGGAACTTACAAGACCTTCAACGAGCAAGCAACGTGGAGGCCGATTCCAGCAATCGGCCAAAATTATCCTCACCTACCTTTCTGCCTGGGTTCAACGTGTTATCCAACAGAGCCGATACCATCAATTTTCTTGACGAGAATCGGCTCGGGGGGCACCTGTGTATATGAAAATACGAGGATATGCAACAGAAGCATCTCATCTTTTGTTGATGGGTATTGGAATATGGGGGCCGATGCACAGGTCGGCCGTAATAAAGTGAAAATTCGAAAATTTTCGAGCACAGCCGATGCAGCAGGCATCGACTTAAGAATCAAGAAACAACCGATGCGTAGCCAACCGTTGCGTAGCCTGATCAAGCCTTCACCAAATCTAGGATTTCCAATCTGTGGGGCTAGTGCAGCTGAAACGAAAGATTATCGGCTGTCAGAGGAAGGCTGTCCGCTCAGAGAAGCCGATTTGTGTTCAAATCGGCTGACGCTGCATAAGGAACTTCCCCACACACGATCAGGCCCAGGTCTACACAGTTCATGCGCGTATCCTCGTCTTTGCGTTGGCTGAGACTCGGGGGGCAACAGGCTCGGTAGATTGCTCCGTTGAAGGACCGGTGCGTTGTTATCGGCTCATTACGCATTGGCAAAGGGGACGAATCGGCAAGGTCAGTAGAAGAGAGAATCGGCTCAATTAAAAGGAATCGGCAAAATCAAGATTGGGGAAAAGTTCTTCATTGATTAAGAGGAGATTTCTTACATAAGGAGCTAATTGCTCTCGAAAGGGGAATACTAGGGGATCCACTGCCCCATCTACTACTACCGGCCCTATTCTAGAGGTCCTATCTATGGGCCATCACTGCCCTCGTCGTCGCCGGCATCGCCACTATCGGCGCCGCTCCCGGCGGGCTCGTCGTCGCTCCAATGGCCGCCGACCGGGCCTCGTTGTCTTCATCTTCTTCGTCGGCGTCGTCCTCGTCGGCTGTCGAAGTCGCTCAGATTGCCCGGCCAAGGGCGGAACCGCTTGGCCGGCGGCTCGTCGGAGGAGCCCTCGTCGTCGTCCTCCTCCTCCTCTTCCTGCTCCTCCTCCTCCCCGGGAGAGGTGAAGTCGCAGGAGAAGCCGTCGTCGTCACTCCCTCTTCCGTTTCCCCAACGGCGAGGAAGCGCAGGTCGCTCTCCCCGTCCGTCAAGGATCGGGTCGTCCTCGGACCGGACGGAGAAGTCGTGGTCCGATTCCTCCCCTGCCGCAATGGCGCGGCGGGTGTTGGCTGCATGGACCGCCGCCGCGTCGTACTCCGGCGTCGGCTCACGGGACGTGGAGGATTGGCTAGCAAGATCCGATGGGGCAGAGGAGGAGGAAGACATGGGGGCTGGGAGGGTTTTTGGAGTGCTAATGCGGAGGAGATACAAAGGAGAACTGTTCAGAGCGGTTAAATCAAAGGAGGATATAGTGGAAATTCAATGCCACAGCAGTTTCCGAGGAAGTGGTGCCTAAAAGAAAAAAAAAAAAACTGCCGGGTCACGCGGAGAAGTTGAGAAGGCAAGGCATCATCATGAGGGATACTGCGACGGTTACGCCACGACATGACCCGACGAAGGAAAGCAGAGTGATTTTGGAATTACCAATTCCAAAACCAGGGGGCATGTGTTATCACCAAGATTTGACCGAGTCGAGAGGTGGGCCGCGATCAAGATGGGCTTAAGGAAATATACGTGGAGAATTATATGAATCGGCCTGTTGGGCTTAATTGCTCGTGTATCCGTAACATATTAGACCTATTTTAGATAAGAGATAGAATCTTACTCGTGCACGGTTTAGTGCACGCCTTCCTTAGAAAGTCCCCTGGACTATAAATATGTACCTAGGGTTTATGGAATAAACAACAACTCACGTTCAACCCCAAAAACAAACCAATCTCGGCGCATCGCCAACTCCTTCGTCTCGAGGGTTTCTATCGGGTAGCGACATGCTGCCTAGATCGCATCTTGCGATCTAGGCAGCACAAGCCCCACGTTGTTCATGCGTTGCTCGTATCGAAGCGCTTTTGATGGCGAGCAACGTAGTTATCATTAGATGTGTTAGGGTTAGCATTGTTCTTCGTTTAAGCATGCTTACGTAGTGCAACCCTTGCATATCTAGCCGCCCTCACACCTATCTCGGGTGTGGGGGCGGCACCCGCTTGATCATTATTTAGTAGATCCGATCCGTTACGATTGCTCCTTGTTCTACAAGGATTAGTTTAATATCTCGCAATAGTTTGGCCTTACAATGGGGGGAGGATCCAAGTGGCACGTAGGGTGGCGTTCGCAAGTCCTAAACGGGATGTTCCTAGAATCAACTTCATGTTGGTTTTCCGGCCTTGTTTAGGATCGGCTTACGAGCACCGTGCGTGGCCGCAAGGCCCAACCTCGGAGTAGGATGATCCGGTTATGCGGTGAAAACCCTAAATCGTCGTAGATCTCATTAGCTTCATCTTGATCAAGCAGGACCGCCAAGTATTCGTGCACCCCGTACGGATCATGGGTGGATCGGCTCTTTGAGCCGATTCACGAGGATAACCTCGAGAGCCGATCGAGGCTCGTATTTAATGTTTACATGTATGCCCCTGCAGAAACTAAGCGAGGCAACCTCATCACCTTCCCGACCAGGTATAGGTCGGGTGGCACGCCCTTGCACTTTGCAACGCCGCGTGTGACCGGAAGAGCATTGCGGGCCGTCGCTCGGAGGGGTCTCGGCCAGCCGCAGCTCTAGGCTCCCCCGGCTCTACAGGTGTTGACAAGGCCGCTGCCCGCCGGTGGGTTTTGGCAATCAACGGTATGATAGCGTCGATTTGTTGGTGGAGTTCGTGCTTGACGATCCGACTACACGTGCAAAGCTCGTGCGCCAATGCAATCGCTAGGACAATCTCCGGGAGTTACCGATCTTGCGGATGCACGATCAGCCCGACCAGCGAGGGTCTTAATTCCTACCCGAAATCGAGAACAAGTAAGAACTAATAATGCAATCGAAGTATTGCGGATATAGATGAAAGCTTTATTGAAAAGGTGGGATTCCGAATAGTCGGTCTTGTTCGGGCGTTGGCCTCAAAAGAAGTACACGAGAGTTGCAAGCAATGGCTAACTTTTAGTCTAATCAAAATCCGAGTCTAAACGTGACGGCTATGGGGGTATTTAAAGGAGGAAAAGGTGGGGTTTCGGCCAGCCATACATGTGGTGGCCGAACCAAACCCTAGAAGGCCTTTCCCCCTTCAATACGGACTCTAAAAAGTGGCCGACTTAATTCCTGCGAAAATGACATGGGCCTGGCCCAAAACTAAAGGTGTCGCAGCACCATATTATGCTATGGACGAAATTATGAAGTGGAGAACTCTATATTTCGTCCATGTCTTCATCTCTTCTTATGGTGGCTTCAAAGTCCTGAAATCTCCACTTGTGGCATCATCTTCAATCCTCAAGTGCTTGCTGCCATCTCCTCCATGTGTGATCATGCTCCAATGCTTGTCCTCCTCATCCATGCTTGGTCCATCATTCCTAAGAGTAACAAACATATCTGATTTAGGCAGCATCATATTCTCGTGTATGTGAGGAATAGTTCCAAGAAACGAAAGTACCTGATAGTTCAGTTGTTTGGCACGAGCTCGAGTGATTGGTCCTTGTATTTGTGTCGCTGTAGGTACAGCGGTTGTATCAAGAGATGGGATGTCCTCATCAGGTTTGGTCTACTTGCTCTTATCTTGTGCTGTCGAGGGCTTTGGACAAGCACAAGTGTGCAGGACAGTTGGTTCTGTCCAAACTGAATTCTGTCAACACTAAACTCTTTCCAAACTGAATTTCTGTTTAACACTTGACTCTCTGGCTATTTCTTGTTGTTTTATGTTGCAGGTTTTGAAGATGAATATGACCATGAAGATGTACTTCAAGTCATTTAGTCTAAGTTTTAGTTTAGGATCAATGTTGTAATCTTCATTTTCATTTACGTTTATTATTCTTTAATTCTTGTATCCAGAATATTGTAAAGACAATGTAATCTGTGTTGTGATATCAATAAAGCTCAAGTTTTGCTTATGAGCTTGTGATTTATGTAATGTTTATATTCTTGATTAAATATTGTATTTAATATTCAATTTGAAATTCAAAGTCATTTGAATTCATAAGTCGTATTTGAATTGTGAATTCAATTTCCATAGTGCTTATTGCTTATTGTTCAATGTATTATAAATTGGTCAAAAGAAATCATTCCCCAAATTAACAAGATACAAAAGAGATCATGTCGAAATTTATCGCACTTGTGTCGATGACATATATCAATTCCATTGACACAAGAGAAACCTCGATCACTTTGTGTTTTAGATGAATGCGCGAAAATTCCCCGGATTTTCTATGCATGAATGCAATGCACATTCTTGTGTTCTCTCTTTTTCTTGCCTCTAAACCTGGGATATTACAAAGTAATTGTCAACATATAAAGATGCAAAAACATCTTTGAGATGGAGTAATTATTTACCATTCTGGAACTGCCTTCCACGGTACTTGCACTCTTTATAGTGCACACATAAAAAGGAATTGCGGGGCGCTTTTGGTCAACAAGATATCTCAGGTTTCAACTTGTGTAGGATTCATTTCCACTAGATTGGGATACATGTAAAAGTCATCCCATTCCTCACCTGCCTCTATCCTGGGACCTACATATATAAGGAAACCAGGGAATAAGGCCTAGTTTAAAGTTTTCCTAAAATTGAAGTATATCAAACCAACAGTATTTATAGAAACTGAAGTATTCCTTGAATGCTACAAATTGACTAGCTATTACGCCAAACCGAGACTAATTAAGCATTTGACCTATATCCTGCATCTATAACTACTATATATATTTTTTACCTCGACGAGTCAGATGGACATCAGCAGGAGGAGGAGGAGCAACTTCCTCATGCTCAGCTGCACAATCCATTGCTGCAGCATCATCAGCTTCCTCTTGCTTAACGTGAACCCTATCTAGAGCACCATCCTCACCTTCGGAGGATGAGCTGATGTCGATGGTCTCAACGGCCTTCTTGGATGGGACCAAAATGGCAACTTCATAGTCATAGGGGTCCATGGTGTCGACCTAATAACAAGCAGTGAACAATTTGAGAACTATGAAACTATTAATTACACATTAATTAAAACTAAGTTGGGATGTTTAGGTTCAGATTGATATTCGCACTAGCAGCAGTAGCACATGTTTTGAATCAATCTAAACCAGGAAAATCTACTCTAGCACTAGCATCTACTTTGAATCGATCAAACCCTAGGAAAATCGCCGCTCGGACAAAAAAAAACCCAAAATCCCCCGAGATTAAGTACGGCAAACCCTAGAAAATCCCCCGCTCATCCCCCAAATTAACCTGAGCTTCGGTCGGCGGAGGCAGTGGAGCTTCGGCCGACGGAGGCGATGCTGCTTGATGGGGGCGGAGGTGGTGGCCGACGGAGTTGGGAGAGGAAGAGGCGGCAGTGGCGGCTGGGTTGGGAGAGAGAGTGAGACAGGGGAGAAAGTTGCTTTTGGTATAGGACATTTTGGGGTGGGTGGGGCAAAATGGCACCCACTGACGTGTGGGGCCATCTAGCAGTAGATACCACTGGGTTGGGCCATTTCCGGTAATTTTATGTGGATTAGGGGCCAGCAGGTAAAATGGAACCCTCATTCTCTGTTTTTACTAATTTTAATAAATCAGAAATTCACAGACGAAAAACCCTCCTCCGCCTCTCCGCTTCTTGACGGTTCCACTCCTCCTCCCACTCATTTCTCTCCGCTTCTTGCCGGTTCCACCCCTCCTCCCACTAGACGAAAAACCCTCATTCTCGCCGCTTCTGCCTCCTCCGCGCCATGGACGCTTCTTCTTCCTCTTCCTCTGTTCCGCAACCGCTTCTGCCTCCTCCGCCGTCAGCCATGCAGGCCTTTACTCAGATCAGGACCTTCACCGTCCATGGCGGCAAGGAGATCGATGTTGTCTACACAAACGAGGAGGAGACGATGAGCAAGTACCTGAAGATGTACGCGCAGTGGTATGCGGAAGAAAAAGAGAACAAATTTGTAGGATTGGATCTCGAGTACACTCCGGAGGACCCCAACCACAAAGAAGACAACTACCTCGCTGTCGTTCAACTGTCCATGAGGAACCACGTCCTCGTCTGCCACTATTCCTGGTTTGTAGACCTTAATCTTGCTCTGATTTAGTTAATCTTGCTCTGATTTAGTTAATCTTGCTCAGATTTTAGTTAATCGCTAGTGCATGATGAACCAAGTCACCCTCGAGTGCTCTGTTTTAGTTAATCTTGATTTGTTTTAGTTAATCTCGAGTGCTCTGTTTTCTCTGTTTGAGAGAAAATTGCAACTCACATGCACCATAATTCGCAAGGCAGTTTCAAGAATATGGGATTGTGCATTTTATTGAAAGAAATTGTGGAGAGAGGATTATCCTTAATTCTTGTGTTAATGAACCGTGTATTTAGCTATATGATGTTGAATTGTGAATTTAGTTTCAGACCGAGTCATATTTATGTGTTTTCTAACTGGGAATTCGTGCAACAGCAAGTTACAAATTGGTTCATTTGGGCTAGGTGCAACAAATTAAACTACAAACCATGCTAGCTGCAAAACTAGTTTTGTTTCTGTGTTTTGTGTAACAAAAGCCACAAAGCATGGTGTCCTGATCTTGCAGATTGAATCTATCCATATGCTCATCTAGCATGTACTGGATTTCATTATACCAAATTAATTATCACAAAGCAAATTTCCGGAGTCCTGATCTTGCATTTGATAGACTTTTGTTAGTTTCAAAATTATATGATGCAAAATGATATTTCAATGACTAAAAAATTGCACTTACACATTTCATAAAAGTGTTGGTCATGCATTCTTTTAGTACCAAATGGATTATGACTAGATAATTTTCAGACTCTTGATCATGCACTTACTAAACTTATGTCAATTTTATTCAAGTTATGAGATTGCATAGACTAAACATTCGTATTCCCAAATTTTATTCAAGTGTTGATCTCGCAAGTACTAAATTTTTGCATCAAATTGAATCTATCCATATGCTCATCTAGCATGTACTGGATTTCATTATACCAAATTAATTATCACAAGCAAATTTCCGGAGTCTTGATCTTGCATTTAATAGACTTTTGTTAGTTTCAAAATTATATGATGCAAAATGAAATTTCAATGACTAAACAATTGCACTTACACATTTCATAAAAGTGTTGTTCATGCATTCTATTAGTACCAAATGAATTATGACTAGATAATTTTCAGATTGTTGATCATGAACTTACTAAACTTATGTAGTTTCAAATTTTATATTCAAGCTATGAGATTGCATATAGACTAGCTTCGTAGTCCCAAATTTTATTCAAGTGTTGATCTCGCAAGTACTAAATTTTTGCTTTCAGGACCAACGGGGAATGTCCGGCGCTGCGCTCATTCCTTCAAAAACAAGGAATTGTGTTCTGCACCGTTGACAAGAGAGCAGATTTTATTAAGTTATATTACGAGAAGATTATAATTCCTAGGGAGAACTGGATCGATATCCAGGAATTTGTCAACGTCAAAGGTCTCAACGAGAAAGGAAATTTAATGAGGAATGGAATGGCTAGTCTTGCAACTAGCATCATCGACGAGTCGTACAGCCAGATGAAGAACAAATTCCCTCCAGAGAGGCACGATTACTGGGAAGAGCGGCCGTTGTCAGATTTAAACCTGGAGTATGCAGCTAAAGATGCTTACGTGAGCTACCAGCTCTACGTTAAGATATGGTTCTTCCTGCGTTACCTTGTGTTTTGCCCCGGTTGCAAGAAGGAAGACACGCTGAGGGGACACCTGTGTGACAAATGCAATGCAGCAGAGATCGAAGTTGAACGTGCAAAGAAAAATGCTGCAGCTGAAATAGCAAGGTTAAATGCTGAACTTGCAAGCGTGCAGGCTGAACTAGCAAGCTTGAAGGCACCAACTTCCAGCGACAACACCCAGCAGACAAGTCCCCCTCATGGCAAGCGGAGGAAGATGAATGATGAGCGAGTGGCTGGAGAGCGAGTGATGCGCCGAAGAGTAGTGATTATTGGCAGAACCTGAGGAAGTCGTGGACTGGTGATGAGCAGAAGAGTGATGATCCGTGGACGACGGAGATGAGTGATCAGCAGAGCCCGAAGAGTGATAATCCGTGGCTGACGAAGCCAGGCAATTACTGACGAATCCATGCCTAGTAAATTATTTGTATTTGCTTGTCAAGAAACTTTGCTTCTATCGTCTATTTATTTATGAAGCATCTATTGCTTCTGGTTTGTAAAAAGTACTTTTTAGTTTGAAACTAGAACCTCCTTATTGTAATTAATAAGTACCTAGTTATTTGTTTTATGAAGCATCTATTGCTTCTGGTTTGTAAAAAGTACTTTTTAATTAGTTGAAACCCCAGAACCTCCTTCCGGTATGGCGTGTTTCCCGGAAATGCGCAGACGACACTTCGGAAAGGTTCTGGCAAGGTATAGGGGGGAAATCCCGCCCGCCTGGCGTCACCTGTGGGAATAATCTTGACGTTGCATGTGCCAAAAACTTTCGAATACATGTTCCTATGGTATAAACAAACTCAAATGAAGCAAAAAGTAGAATGGTCCACCCCCGTTGGGATCGAGTCAATGGGCTAGACCGCGCGGGGACAACAGATTCACGTTTGGCGTGATCCCGCTACACTCCGAGTGTCGAAATCCCCCCCCCCAAACTTGTTTGTGCACCTATATATGCTAAGCATAAAAATGTTGTGGTATGTTGCAAGGTCTAGCATTTGACACCCCGGGGTATGGGGTGCTTCCCAGAAATCCGCAGACAACACTTCGGAAGGTTACGCGAGGTATAGGGGGGAACTCCGCGTGGCGTCACCACGTGGGGAATCTTGACGTTGCATGTGCCAAAAACTTTCCACTACACATTCCTATGGTATAAACAAACTCAAATGAAGCAAAAAGTAGAATGGTCCACCCCCATTGGGATCGAGTCAATGGGCTAGACCGAGGGGACTACAAATTCGCGTTTGGCGGGATATCCCGCTACTCCGAGTGTCGAAATCCCCCCCCCCCAAACTTGTTTGTGCACCTATATGCTAATCATAAAAATGTTGTGGTATGATGCAAGGTCCAGCATTTGACACCCCGGGGTATGGGGTGCTTCCCAGAAATGCGCAGACGACACTTCGGAAGGTTCTGGCGAGGTATAGGCCGGGGGGAACTCCCGCGTGGCGTCACCTGTGGAAATCTTGACGTTGCATGTGCCAAAAACTTTCCACTACATGTTCCTATGGTATAAACAAACTCAAATGAAACAAAAAGTAGAATGATCCACCCCCGTTGGGATCGAGTCAATGGGCTAGACCGCGCGGGGACAACAGATTCACGTTTGTCGTGATCCCGCTACTCCGAGTGTCGAAATCCCCCCCCCCCCAAACTTGTTTGTGCACCTATATGGTAAGCATAAAAATGGTGTGGTATGTTGCAAGGTCCAGCATTTGACACCCCGGGGTATGGGGTGCTTCCCGGAAATGCGCAGACGACACTTCGGAAGGTTCTGGCGAGGTATAGGGGGGAACTGCCGCGTGGCGTCACCCTGTGAGAATATTGATGTTGCATGTGCCAAAAACTTTCCACTACATATTCCTATGGTATAAACAAACTCAAATGAAGCAAAAAGTAGAATGGTCCACCCCCGTTGGGATCGAGTCAATGGGGTAGACCGCGGGGA
>NC_061510.1:193019514-193068361 GCF_022539505.1 Lolium rigidum | reverse complement strand
GCATACATGGAGAGGAGCGAATTCACCTCTTGGCGTAGGGCTTGGGCTCGAGCTCGTGTCATTGGACCACGAGGAGGGCTTGTCGGTCTTGATGTAGTATCGACCTTGGGTAGGGCTACATCAATATCTTACATGGGAATTGGAGGTAGAACAACGCTTTGCATGTCTAAAATACCCTGATCACTTGCGTGTTAGTGCTGGTACTTGTGAGTTCACAGATTTTGCATCTATTTGGTGGTCTGAGCATTGTAGAGTACATCATGCTAATATTCCTACTACCTGGATTGGTTTAAAACTTGCTATGCGTACTCGTTTTGTTCCTCCACATTATCAACGTGATTTGCTGAAAAAATTGTCTCGCTTAGAACAAGGAAAAAATTCTGTAGAAGACTATTATCAAGAATTGCAAACTGGCATGATTCGCTCGTGGTATTGTAGAGGATAATGAGGCTATGCTTGCACGTTTCTTTGGTGGTTTGAATAAAGAGATTCAGCATATTTTAGATTATAAGGAGTACAACACCATTACTCGCTTATTTCATCTTGCTTGCAAAGCTGAACGTGAAGTGCAGGATCGTCAACCACCACGGAGAAAAGCTAATGTTTCTGCAGGTCGTACATCGTCGTGGTCTCCGCGACAATCAGCGCCACCATCTCGTGGGACTGCACCAGCACCTACTACCTCCAAGTACACCGCGCCTGCATCACGAGCACCACCGATCGCTACTCCACCACCATCTCGTCGGTCCTCCTCGGAGTTCATCTTCGATGGCCTCCACGGGGAAGACGCGCGACATACAATGTCGCAAATGCTTGGGATTTGGACACATAGAGAGAGAATGCAGTAACCAAGCGTGTGATGTTGGTGCGTGAAGATGGCGAATATGATTCCGCAAGTGACTTTGATGAAGATACATTGGCCCTTATTGCTGCACGTGATGGTGCCAATTCTGATTCCGAGCGAGAGATGGAGGTAATGGAAGCCGACACCGCCGATCAAGACAGGAGCTTAGTTGCACAGCGTGTGTTGAGCGTGCAATTGAGCAAAGCTGAGCATGATCAACGCCACAATCTGTTCCAAACACGAGGCGCTGTAAAAGAGCGAGCTATACGGATCATCATTGATGGAGGGAGCTGCAATAATCTGGCTAGCGTTGACATGGTGGAGAAGCTTTCTCTTCCTACAAGACAGCGCACACATCCATATTACATTCAATGGTTTGAGAGCTCTCGGAAGCTCAAGGTAACAAGAACTACACGTGTGCATTTTACTATTGGTACATATTCCGATTTTGTGGATTGTGATGTTGTACCTATGCAAGCTTGTTCTTTGTTACTTGGTAGACCTTGGCAATTTGATAGAGAATCTGTTCATAATGGTAAAACTAATCAGTATTCTCTTATGCATGATGGAAAGAAAATTGGTCTCAAACCTATGACTCCCGAACAAATACTAAAAGATGATCTTGCTAGAGCTAGTAGAGTAAAAACGAGGAGAAACTTAAGAGTGAGAATCAGATTGTTGCCGCAGATTTTGTGCCACATAAGACTAATACTAAATCTGATTCAAACCATGCTACTCGAAATTCGTTTGAAAAATCCTTGTTTGCTTGCTAGCAAATCTGATATTGCTGAACTTGATGTGAACACTACTCAATGCTATGCTATTATTTGCAAAGAAGTTCTGTTTTCATTTGAGGATATGCCTCCTTCTTTGCCACCTGCGGTTGCTAACCTTTTGCAGGAATTCATTGATGTGTTCCCACAAGATGTACCACCTGGATTACCACCTATCCGTGGGATAGAACACCAGATTGACTTGATTCCAGGCGCTTCGCTGCCCAACCGTGCGCCATATCGTACCAATCCTGAAGAGACCAAAGAGATTCAGCGACAAATTCAGGTTCTCCAAGATAAAGGTTACATTCGTGAGTCTCTTAGCCCATGTGCTGTTCCTATTATCTTGGTACCTAAGAAAGATGGTTCTTCACGCATGTGTACTGATTGTAGGGCTATTAATAATATTACCATTCGATACCGTCATCCAATACCTCGTTTAGATGATATGCTCGATGAATTGAGTGGTTCTATTATGTTCTCTAAAGTTGATTTGCGTAGTGATTACCACCAAATTCGTATGCAATTAGGAGATGAATGGAAAACAGCATTTAAAACTAAGTTCGGTTTATATGAGTGGTTAGTAATGCCTTTTGGTTTAACTAATGCACCTAGTACTTTCATGAGACTGATGAATGAAGTTTTACGTGCTTTTATTGGACGTTTTGTGGTGGTATACTTTGATGATATTCTGATTTGTAGCAAATCTTTGGAGGAAGATTTGGATCATTTACGTGATGTTTTCAATGCTTTACGTGATGCACGTTTGTATGGTAATCTTGAGAAGTGCACCTTTTGCACCAATCGAGTTGTGTTTCTTGGCTATGTTGTTACCGCGCAGTGGAATTGAAGTTGATCCAGCCAAGATTGAGGCAATTGAGAGTTGGCCGCAGCCAAAGACGGTCACACAAGTGAGGAGTTTTCTTGGCCTCGCTGGTTTCTATAGGCGCTTTGTGAAAGATTTTGGATCCATTGCTGCGCCGTTGAATGAGCTTACAAAGAAGGATGTGCCCTTTGTGTGGGGCGATGCACAACAAGAAGCCTTCATGATTCTGAAAGATAAGTTAACACATGCTCCATTACTCCAACTTCCTGATTTCAATAAGACTTTTGAGCTTGAATGTGATGCTAGTGGAATTGGTTTGGGAGGTGTGTTATTACAAGAGGGCAAACCTGTTGCATATTTTAGTGAGAAATTGAGTGGGCCTAGTCTGAATTATTCTACTTATGATAAAGAATTATATGCGTTGGTTCGGACATTAGAAACTTGGCAACATTATTTATGGCCTAAAGAATTTGTTATACATTCTGATCATGAATCTTTGAAGCATATTCGTAGTCAAGCTAAGTTGAATCGTCGCCATGCAAAGTGGGTAGAATTTATTGAGTCTTTTCCTTATGTTATAAAACACAAAAAGGGTAAAGATAATGTTATTGCTGATGCTTTGTCGCGCAGTTATACCATGCTATCTCAACTTGACTTCAAGATTTTTGGATTGGAAACTGTAAAGGAGCAATATTTGCATGATGCTGATTTTAAAGATGTGTTTCTGAATTGTAAAGATGGTAGAACATGGAACAAATTCGTCCTCAATGACGGATTTGTGTTCCGTGCTAACAAGCTATGCATCCCAGATAGTTCCGTTCGTCTTTTGTTGTTGCAGGAGGCGCATGGAGGAGGATTGATGGGTCACTTTGGTGTGAAGAAGACGGAGGATGTACTTGCTGCACACTTCTTTTGGCCACGTATGCGTCGAGATGTTGAGAGATTTGTGGCACGCTGCACTACATGTCAAAAAGCTAAGTCTCGACTTAATCCACATGGTTTATATATGCCTCTTCCTGTTCCTAGTGTACCTTGGGAGGATATTTCTATGGATTTCGTTTTGGGTTTGCCTCGTACACAAAAGGGGAGGGATAGTATCTTTGTTGTTGTGGATAGGTTTTCTAAGATGGCACACTTTATTCCATGTCACAAAACTGATGATGCTACACATGTCGCTGATTTGTTCTTTCGCGAAATACTATCACATGCCATATGCGCGCGGTAGCCATCTGGGAAAATCCCTCCCGCTTCCTGTGGTGTCCCGCCGAATCCGCTGGAAACTGACCGGATTTGAATTGGGGCCACACTTTCCTTGGCTCAATAAATGGAGGGGAAAATGTTTTTAGGTCTAGGACGCGTCATTTTATGTGCTAAATGTTTTCCGTTTCGGGCGTTGGCGGACGGGTGCACGCGCGCGCCCGGTACGGCCATACCGCATGTCCCGGCGGCCCCGTTTTGCGCATTTGGCAAAGTAAACGGAGCCAAAAAGTCGAGCGGAGCCGCGTGGCGTCATTTTACGTGTCCTAGTAACCACTTCAAAAGACGGAATTGGGATACGGCAATTATCTTGAAAAACCCTTCACGAATAGGGCTATCACGTCCGGAGTTCTATGGCTTTTAGGGAAATGAGTAGGAAACGGCCCGTTTCACCACATAGTTTGTCGGAACGAGGCCATATTTGGCACGTGCATGGACCTTAGGATGGGAAGCAAGGCCCCTGTCGCGGATTTCCAATCCGAACCACGGGCGACGGTTTTTCCATTTTCGGGTTGCCGGAAGGGCTTTTTTTGTGTGAAGGAGCTACATGGTGCGCATTTTAGTATTGCGCGAGACCTCCGCGCAGCGGTAGGATACCTCCTACGCACCACCTATCACATGCCATATGCGCGTGGTAGCCATCTGGGAATCCCTCCCGCTTCCTGCGGTGTCCCGCCGAATCCACTAGAAACTGGCCGGATTTGAACTGGGGCCACACCTTCCTTGGCTCAATAAATGGAGGAGAAAATGTTTTTAGGTCTAGGACGCGTCATTTTATGTGCTAAATGTTTTCCGTTTCGCGCGTTGGCGGACGGGTGCACGCGCGCGCTCGGTACGGCCATACCGCATGTCCCGGCGGCCCCGTTTTGCGCAGTTGGCAAAGTAAACGGAGCCAAAAAATCGAGCGGAGCCGCGTGGCGTCATTTTATGTGTCCTAGTAACCACTTCAAAATACGGAATTGGGATACGGCAATTATCTTGAAAACCCCTTCACGAACAGGCCTATCACGTCCGGAGTTCTATGGCTTTTAGGGGAAATGAGTAGGAAATGGCTCGTTTCACCACATAGTTTGTCGGAACGAGGCCATATTTGGCACGTGCGTGAAACTTAGGATGGGAAGCAAGGCCCCTGTCGCGGATTTCCAATCCGAACCACGGGCGACGGTTTTTCCATTTTCGGGGTGCCGAAAGGGCTTTTTTTGTGAAGGAGCTACATGGTGCGCATTTTAGTATTGCGCGAGACCTCCGCGCAGTGGTAGGATACCTCCTACGCACCACCTATCACATGCCATATGCGCGCGGTAGCCATCTGGGAAAATCCCTCCCGCTTCCTGCGGTGTCCCGCCGAATCCGCTGGAAACTGACCGGATTTGAATTGGGGCCACACTTTCCTTGGCTCAATAAATGGAGGGGAAAATGTTTTTAGGTCTAGGACGCGTCATTTTATGTGCTAAATGTTTTCCGTTTCGCGCGTTGGCGGACGGGTGCACGCGCGCGCCCGGCACGGCCATACCGCATGTCCCGGCGGCCCCGTTTTGCGCAGTTGGCAAAGTAAACGGAGCCAAAAAATCGAGCGGAGCCGCGTGGCGTCATTTTATGTGTCCTAGTAACCACTTCGAAATACGGAATTGTGATACGGCAATTATCTTGAAAAACCCTTCACGAATAGGGCTATCACGTCCGGAGTTCTATGGCTTTTAGGGGAAATGAGTAGGAAACGGTCCGTTTCACCACATAGTTTGTCGGAACGAGGCCATATTTGGCACATGCGTGGACCTTAGGATGGGAAGCAAGGCCCCTGTCGCGGATTTCCAATTCGAACCACGGGCGACGGTTTTTCCATTTTCGGGGTGCCGGAAGGGCTTTTTTTTGTGAAGGAGCTACATGGTGCGCATTTTAGTATTGCGCGAGACCTCCGCGTAGCGGTAGGATACCTCCTACGCACCACCTATCACATGCCATATGCGCGCGGTAGCCATCTGGGAATCCCTCCCGCTTCCTGCGGTGTCCCGCCGAATCCGTTGGAAACTGACCGGATTTGAACTGGGGCCACACTTTCCTTGGCTCAATAAATGTAGGGTAAAATGTTTTTAGGTCTAGGACGCGTCATTTTATGTGCTAAATGTTTTCCGTTTCGCGCGTTGGCGGACGGGTGCACGCGCGCGCCCGGTACCGCATGTCCCGGCGGCCCCGTTTTGCGTAGTTGGCAAAGTAAACGGAGCCAAAAAGTCGAGCGGAGCCGCGTGGCGTCATTTTATGTGTCCTAGTAACCACTTCAAAAGACGGAATTGGGATACGGCAATTATCTTGAAAAACCCTTCACGAATAGGGCATCACGTATGTAGTTTTATGGCTTTTAGAGGAAATGAGTAGGAAATGGCCCGTTTCACCACATAGTTTGTCGGAACGAGGCCATATTTGGCACGTGCGTGGGCCTTAGGATGGGAAGCAAGGCCCCGGTCTCGGATTTCCAATCCGAACCACGGGCGACGGTTTTTCCATTTTTGGGGTGCCGGAAGGGCTTTTTTTGTGAAGGAGCTACATGGTGCGCATTTTAGTATTGCGCGAGACCTCCGCGCAGCGGTAGGATACCTCCTACACACCATCTATCACATGCCATATGCGCACGGTAGCCATCTGGGAATCCCTCCCGCTTCCTGCGGTGTCCCGCCGAATCCGCTGGAAACTGACCGGGAGGATTTGAACTGGGGCCACACTATCCTTCGCTCAATAAATGGAGGGGAAAATGTTTTTAGGTCTAGGACGCATCATTTTATGTGCTAAATGTTTTCCATTTCGCGCGTTGGCGGACGGGTGCATGCGCGCGCCCGGTACGACCATACCGCATGTCCCGGCGGCCCCGTTTTGCACAGTTGGCAAAGTAAACGGAGCCAAAAAGTCGAGCGGAGACGACATTCTAGGAGAATCCTTCACGATCGAACTGCCACGTTCGGAATCTTGATGTATATAGAATGGGATAAAGCTTGCATATGCCTTATGATAAGCATATAATTAGTGTGTGCAAGAGACATATATTATTTGACCTAATTAACCAAACATTTTCTGATTTTTTTATATAATTTAATTATTAAGGATTCTAGGAGTTTCATATATCCCTATATTATTATCATTAAAGGAATGAAGGTGACACACGTTTAATTACATGATATTCTGTTTTTAAAAATATTTTAACCTACACCAAATTATATGCATTATTGCGCATTTAATTATTATTGTTTTGCACAAAAAAGCCCCAAAAATTCCCTCCTACTTAAATAAATTGATAGAGCCAAAACCCTCCAAAACCCCAAAACTCCCCCGCCCAGCTTCTCCCGCCAGCTCCAGCGAAATGTATTGAATCCGCCCGCCACTAACCTAAGCTGGAAAGGAGGGCAAATGTCCGAAACGCCACTAACATAAGCTGGAAAGGAGGGACATTTCAGTCAAATCCCGTACGAGCTCCCTCAATTGCCCAATTCCCCTCCCACTCCGGTGCGATACGAACCCCAATTCCCCTCCCACTCCGCTCATCCCCACCCGCCGACGGCCACCGACGAGCGGCGCTCCGACGAGCGGACGAGCAGAGAGCTACCCACCGACGACGGTCGCGCGTGCGTAGACACTCGCCACAAGATCTACATGCGAGTTCCCTCCTCAACCCGACCCCTCCCCCCTCTTCTATGGCCTTTTCTTGGCCTACTTAGGGTTTCGTCGGCCATGGCTAGGGTTACGGTTTGCTTGGCATGGCATGGTTAGGGTTAGGGATTTCGTGGCATGGCTTGTTTCCTTGGCTTGTCCAGGGTCAGGTTGCTCGGCTTCGTCATGGTTCTTGCTGCAACCGATCCATGGTTGCTTCGGATCTTGCTTGGCATGTTCTTGCTGCAACCAGTCGATGATTGTTGCGGATCTTGCCTGGCTCAGGCTCTGTAGATTTTAGATTTGGTTTTCTACAGTCCCTATATGATTACCTGCTGCCGATCTTGGTTGCTATATGCAACCAGTCCATGGTTGCTTCGGATCTTGATTGGCATGTGTCTTGCTGCAACCAGTCGATGATTGTTGCGGATCTTGCTTGGCTCGAGCCTCGTAGAATTTAGATCTGGTTTACCGCAGTCCCTATATGATTACCTCGCTGCCGATCTTGCTTCGTATGCAACCAGTCAATTAGTGACGCGGATCTTGCACAGCGTGGGTCTCGCCGCAACCGATCCGTGATTGTTGGGGGATTTTACTTGGCTTGGGCTCAGTAGATTGTACATCTAGTTTACTGCAGATCCATATATGATTAGGCTGCTACATATCTTTCTTGCTGCAACTAGTACATAATATGATTACCTGCTGCGGATCTTGCTTGGTACAGATCTTTACCAAGGCATGCCCTTTTATATTTCGTCGATGAACATTTATATTGCCCTTTTATCCCTATGTTGATGAAACTTCTCCCAAACAAAGTTTGGTTTCCCTGTTTATCTGTACATGCCTACAGCTTTATCTGTGTACATGTCTATTGTTGTATGAAGGGATATGTCTAATGATTATAACCTGCTATCTTCTTAGGTAATACTATCAAGGTCTGACCTACTTCAAGGAGCAAGGTGAACCAGGTGATTGTTGATCAACATGAACCTATGTTGCTTGGTTCTTTAATTGCATCCATATGTTGTATCTATTGTCACTAATTGTTATTCTTTGCGTGCTAGCACATATCCAACCCATCAACATCAGGCATGGCAAAGACTGGGAAGAAGCAACTGGCTGGTATGCGGCTTCATCCTAACATCATTGTGTCTAATTGATGCTTTTAATCGGGTGCTGGGTTTTTTTGGTTCCGTTCGAATATTTCGTACCTAGGATTAAATGAAACTAAAAGCTGAAAATTGCTATGATTAAACAATTTACCTTAGTTGTTCGAGTTGGCTTGCTTCTATGCATTTCAACCATCAATCTAATGGTTACATATTTTTCTCATACATGTAAAGAAGCGCCCCTCACCGAGATAGAGAAGTACAGGGCTAGGACAATGATGCGGAACAACCGTGTCTTACAGTCCCTGGGTATCCCCGCCGTAGTGTCAATATTTAGGAAGTCACGTGGTGGTCGAGGTGGAGGTCGTTCCACACTTTCAAATAATGAGTCAGCTGCCATAACACAAGGCGAGAGCTCAGATTATCATCCGAGCAATGACCAATTGGTTGACCAGGAGGATGGGGAGGTTGAAGGGAGTATAGGGGAACACATTGAGAAGGTGCATTCTGCTTATCATCTTTGGAGGGCTGGCATTACTTGTATCTGTTTTCTTATTTCTGTCTTGCTATAACCTGTGATGTAATCCCATTTTGTTTTGCTATTTTTGCGAGGCATTGAAGAATCCCAAGAGTAGAAAGAAAAAGGCATCTGTTAGAAAGACAAGCCCAGGGAGGAGGAGTAAGATGTTGCAAAAGGAACAAAGTTCAATGCCTCCTGTTAGAGTGTTTGCTGATGCTCCAGGAGGGAGAAAGAGGCATCTGGAACTCGTTGCTCGAGGCTCCTTCCAAAAGAGTCACCAGGAGGACATCAAGTGAAGCGTCCGCAACCAACAATGAAGATACTCCGCCCCGCAACAATCGCAGGTAGCTCACCGCGGATTGATGAAAGGATCGATGAAGCAAGCACTATTCGCAGGGACACATGTCCTACTGCATCTGATGTCATGGTCCATCAGCACTTTGATTCTGATGGTTTTCTTGATCCTGAGGATGATGAAGGCAAGTTTTTGTTGGACAACTGTCCACACTATCTACTGCCTTTTTTGTTTATCTTTATAAACTCTTTTGGATGTGGGTGCTCGCTTTCGACATGATCTTTGTATGTATGCTATTCGGGTGGAACCACCTGCTGCAGGTGGCCGTAAAAGGAAGGGCACCGGGCTGGAGTAGATTTGCAAGGGGATGGGAGTCAAGCTTACCATTGAGATTCCTCCGGTGGCTGAAACGTCCCGAGAAGCCTTTACTCGTCGCTAAGTTTGCATCGGAGGGTGGAATTCTTGCAAGAGGCCAGATGCCACTCCTTCCGCATTTCAAGTTGTACAAGAGGGATGAGAATTTGTTGGCCGACTTCGTTGGAAAGATGGGGGTAATCTTCTTCATCACCAGTTCATTTGTTAGATGATAGGAGTGCTTGCTTGATTGTTCATAGTTCATGATAACTAACCTCGTCCTTGCCCTTGTTTGCTTTGTAGGCAAATTTCAACATGGACACGGAGTCGGAAGACATCCGGAAGGCTTGCTATGACATACTCGCGGAAAGTGTCGAAGAACATGCGCTACATCCTCGAAAAGGGACTACTTCGACAAAGTACCAACAAATGAAGTCGGCATCAAGTCCCCTGTTAAGGATGTCTCAGATGAAGAATGGGAAGCTCTAACTGCTCTGTGGGTAACCCCAAGACACAGGGTATGTTTTTTTGCTTCAGTTGCAGTCATTAGTGCTTGCATGGTAGACATGATGTTCATCGTTATAGTGTGCACATTGCTGAATATCATGATTGTGCCCTTCTGCAGAACACATGTACCAAGAACAAGGACAGTCGTGCTCGCGGTCAAATTTGGCCAAAAGATCGGCTCTCGTAGCTATGCTTGCTCATTCGTATGCAACTCGTAAGAACACTCTTACAGAATTTCCTTTTGCATCTTACGCTTGTCTCCACAAGCTTATGTTCCGATTCTTGGTGAACATCATTTCCGAGAGGAGGAGCGCGAGGTGAAGAGCTAGATGCGATCGACATCTTTAAGGCGACCCATCACGAGCAAGAAGGATGGTTTCTCTGAGGAAGCTCTATCTGCAATAGTAAGTGACTTGTTCATTTCACTTTTGTGAACCATTCTTGGACCTATGCTTTTCCTGAATTGATGAATCTTTTGCAAACGGATCTCCAGTGATAAGGGAGGAACCCAGTGGATCCTCCTTGGTTGATGCCCGATCTTTCACAGCGAGAACCTGGGGTAGAGAATCCTCCCAACAACGCGATGAACGCAGCCTGGAGAAGAGGGAACGAATCCAGCAAGCAACGGATCGATGAACGATACGCCTCAAACCAAGAGCTAGATAATCCTTGATGAACACAAGAACCTTCGCAGCGGATATAATAGATAACGACAGCGCCGTACCCCCGGAGGGATGATACACGTGATCACACGCAATAGGGAAACCCTAATCTTTTAGACTAAACTTGTTCTACCCTAAACCCTAGCCGTGCCATCTCCTTATATGAGAGGGAGAGCTGGCCGGCCGGCCCCTATTGGGCCTAACCTAGTTCGACTTGGACAGGCCCAAGTCAAACGAACTCTATTAAAACCCTAGATGGCCCACAGCATGACCTGGCTACATTATTATCTCCTAATAACAAGATTATAATAAACTACTGGTACAACCTTAGACCCAAATATCATATCAATGGCTGTCCTAGAGTACCAGGCCCGAATATCCATATCATCTCTCCCCTTCTTCAAGAAGCGTTGTCCCCAACGCGTGAGGGTCTTCTGGAAAAAGGTGACGTGATATGAACATGACACGTCCTCGCCGTCCTCAAGTCTTGCTTACCTTCCACACCACATCCTCCCTCGCGGCCTTCTTGACTTGATACAGCACTTGGCGCCTCCTTTCTTCTCCACATGAGCTTGGACTTCGGCGCCAATTCCTTCTTCTTGCGAGGTTTTGATGGACCCTTGTGTCGCTGCACATGACCCTGCACAAGATGTGTAATTCCTGGGCCACATAGATGTCTCACACGTCCATCCTTGCCTCGATGCATCCGCGGTGTCGCGGAAAACTGGACTGCAGTACTCCTAGCACGGTAGTGCCGCTGCCCACTGTCTCCACTGACGCGCTCGGCCACAGCCGGTCTAGGCGCCGGTTGACCGGGTATGCGACCGATCGGTCCGGTTATGACCGGGTCTGGGACCGGATCCTGACCGGGACGTCGCGACGTCTCACAGAACATGCTCCGATCGGCATCAGCGCATAAGCCGGTCCGAACCGGGCTCACCCGGCGCTCGGTCCGGTTGGACCGGCCCCATGACCGGGCTGAAACACCATCGGCATCGGCTTCGCTAACCTTCTCGCCTCCCACTCCTCCCACGCGCATCCGCGCCATATGTACCTGGAACATCATCAGCACAAACATCATCAGTCTGTATACTAGCATCAACACAAACTAGAACTGTAGCACATGCTGCAACATCCACATCAACAACAAGTGTAGCTTCATCCGGCTTGTCACCAACAAGAACTGGCTTGTCATCTACAGGCTTGGCTGAAACATCACCAACATCAATGCTCGGAACATCATGCACTTTATGCTGCACATTAGGCTTGTGCAACTTATCCTTACGCACCACTAACTCCACATCGGACTTGATATGATCATCACCCATAGGCTTCAAAGTCCGCTGTTTGCCACCATGCATAAAAGAATATGTATTTGCTCGCCCGAGCATGTGTCACATTGCGATCATACTCGCCAAGGACGCCCAAGTAGCAATCCGCACACCTCCAATGGCAACACATCGCAATCAATCTCATCAACATAGTCATCAATCGTAAATGGCACACGCACCTTATGAGTAATCTTCGAGCATACCACGAGCTATTCAACCACTCAAGACGTTTAGGTTCAGGAAGACGCCATGTAGACAACCCCAACGCTGCCACCATCGCCTTGCTAATGCCATTAGTACAGCTACCACCATCAATCATCAACTTGCAAGCCTTGCCTTTGATAAAGCACTGAGTCTGAAACAAACTCCACCGCTGAACCTTGTCAACTGCCTTGCAAGCATCACCTTGTACCTTCTTGAGTTGCATATTCAGCCCGCTCAATGGTACATCCTCCTCAACAGTCACAATAGTGCTCTTGGTATCAGAGCCAGGTTTCCTCTCCTCTGAAGATTTCACCTCGACCTTAGTGACTGTTGGTAGTGGAACAATCTCCTGAATAGGAACTATGCACTTGTCCACTTTCTCTATTGCATGTACAACTCGGGATGACTGCTCACTATCCTCCATATACGGTAACACGAAACCATTACGAAGAAAAGTTTTGTAATCCACCCAAGTTTCAGCAAATTCACCTCTGTCAACCGCATCCCACCAATAAGCATACAACTCTTCGTCCACACGCCGGTGAGCAAGAATATATGCATCATAACCAGTGAACTTTCCTCCATATCGGCGACAACGAGTGAAACCCAATTCCATGTTCCTTTCCCAATGTTCATATTCCTCAACGATCGCATCATGGTGTAAATACCACTTTAGTTTGGACAAATGACGTTGTACACCCTTCCAGTATGTCAAGGTAATCATTGAACACATAACCGGCCTTCGTGCCACGCAAGCACCGTATGCCACGCACATCGTCCTGCAAATGAATCAAGAACATCATCAACGAGCAGGAACCAGAGCATCACCGGAGAAACCACCGCGAGCCACAGGAGAAACCGCCGGAGGAAAAACCGCGAGAACAGACGCCGGCCCGGCCCGAGGCCGGTTGGACCGACCTCCCGGACCGGCCGGTCCGGTCCACAGCCCGGTTGACCGGCCGCCAACCGGATGCATCGGACCGGAACACAACCGGACGAATTTTTGCGAACTTCTCGGTTTGCCGCCCGGTTGACCGGATTTTACGCCGGGCTGCCCGGTCAACTGGCCCGGTTGACCGGATTTCGACCGGATTTTTCCTGGTCGCGAATTTTCGTCTTCTTCCCGATTCCTGACGCGAATTTTCGCGATTTTGACCTCCGAAACAGCCATGGATGACCTCCAAACTGCACCAAACTATGCCAAACTTCCTCCAACCAAACTCCTTTGACCGAGAGCCAAACTCCTCCGATCTTAGAGCTAATCTTCTCCGCAGCAAACCGATCCAAAGAGATCGATCAACAACACATGATAAGGGAGGAACCCAGTGGATCCTCCTTGGTTGATGCCCGATCTTTCACAGCGAGAACCTGGGGTAGAGAATCCTCCCAACAACGCGATGAACGCAGCCTGGAGAAGAGGGAACGAATCCAGCAAGCAACGGATCGATGAACGATACGCCTCAAACCAAGAGCTAGATAATCCTTGATGAACACAAGAACCTTCACAGCGGATATAATAGATAACGGCAGCGCCTACCCGGAGGGATGATACACGTGATCACACGCAATAGGGAAACCCTAATCTTTTAGACTAAACTTGTTCTACCCTAAACCCTAGCCGTGCCATCTCCTTATATGAGAGGGAGAGCTGGCCGGCCGGCCCCCCTATTGGGCCTAACCTAGTTCGACTTGGACAGGCCCAAGTCAAACAGACTCTATTAAAACCCTAGATGGCCCACAGCATGACCTGGCTACATTATTATCTCCTAATAACAAGATTATAATAAACTACTGGTACAACCTTAGACCCAAATATCATATCAATGGTTGTCCTGGAGTACCAGGCCCGGATATCCTTATCATCCAGGCTGATATGGAAGCTGAGATGGCTATTCCTGTGCCAGAAGGTGCACCGCCAAGGTCTGCAGTCGCTGTTGTTGCAAAGGTTCTTAGCAAGGAAGCCAAGCACAACACTTTCCTGAAGAATGCTGGACTTCAGCCCAGTTCCACCGTCAAGCTCAACAAGCCCACCGCAGCTCGTCGTATCGGCGCATGTTCATGACCTGGAAGCATAGCTCAAGAGGTCCCGGGAGGAAGCTGAACAGATGAAGCGGCAGCTTGCTCGCCATCATGGAAGAAGCGGCTGCCCGGAAGGAGAAGCAAGCGGCAAATGAAGCGCACAAGCTCGGCGTGACAAGGACTATATGGAGCTCCTCAAGCGGAGTGAGGAAAGTGATAGGAGGCTTGCTCACATGATGTCCATCTTCGGAGCTTACGCGAATTAGCTCCTTCTGTCTGGTCGTATCCCTTTTTGTGTCTCGCCATGGAACTTGGTCATATCTGGCGGCGTGACAATAACTTGGTCATATCTCGTGAACTTCTTATTGCGAAGTGGTTGATCTTGTAGTGAATCTGTGAACTTTCTTGACATGTCGGTGAATCTAGTGAACCTCGGTCATTTTTGCTGCTAGTGACTCTGCTGTGAAATTTGCAGATTTGAAATGTTGTCTTTTATATTTTGCTGTTGAATTTCCTAATTTAGTATATGCACTGTTGGGCTATTGTGGGCTCTTAAAAGGCCAAGGCCCAAAGTAGCCTAGAAATGTATGGGCTCTTAAAAGGCCCAACAAATAATTGATTGCATTTTCGCAAAATGGGAGTTGAAAAGGCCAAAAAGGCCGAAGCCCAAAAAACTTGCAGGACCGTAAAAAGGCAAAGGCCCATAACTTTTATGGACCCAAAAAGGCCAAGGCCCAATATCTTTATGGACCCCAAAAAGGCTGAGGCCCAAAACCTTTGTGGACCCTAAAAAGGCCTAGGCCCAAAATCTTCATGGACCCTAAAAGGCCAAGGCCCAAAACCATAATGGACCCTTAAAAGGCCAAGGCCCAAAAGTGTAATGGGTCCTAAAAAGGCCACGGCCCAAAACTGTAATGGGCCTAAAAAGGCCACGGCCCAATGAAAATTGGCCCAGGCCCAGTAAGTACAGCAGCTAAAAAGGCCGTTGAAAAAAAATAAGCTAAAAAAGGGCGAGGTAATTGGGCCAGTTACGGGCCAAGGCCCAACAAAGCCGAAAAAAATAATCAGAACTAATGGGCTCAGCCCACATAAGGAGCTGAATGGATCGGGCTGAATTCAGATAACGACGTTTCTAATTCGTCACAATTTTGCCACGTTGGATTGCCACGCTGGACTCGGGGCGAGTGCCCATGACGTTTTGGGAACGTCATGCCGTCAGTGACATTTTAAAACGTCACAAAGCTCTACGACGTTTTCAAGTGGAACATCTTAAGCAGTCACTGCTGACTCCCAGCTTTCGACGTTTTGAAAGGCGTCACAGTAACGTCACAAGTATCCATTAGTGACGTTTCAGTGACACCTCTATTTTGTCAACTTATGGAAATTTCTTGTAGTGTGGCAACATTATTTTTGGCCAAAGGAATTTATCATACATTCTGATCATGAAGCTTTAAAATATCTGAAAGTTCAATCTAACTTGCATAGGCATCTTGCTAAGTGGATTGAGTTCATTGAGTCTTTTCTATACATTATAAAACATAAAAAGGGAAAAGATAATATTATTGCTGATGTTGTATCTAGGAAACATATGCTTTTAACTCAACTTGATGTTAAAATTCCTGGATTAGAAGTAATATGTGATTTGTATGCTATTGATCATGATTTTTCTGAACCATATCGCGTGTGTGCTATTGGTAAAGCATGATAAAAATATCACATACATGAGGGTTCTTGTTTAGAGCTAACAAACTATGTGTTCCAGAATCGTTTGTGCGTTTTTTCTTATTGCAGGAATCACATGCTGGAGGTTTGATGGGTCACTTTGGGCGTGAGAAGACGCTACTCATGCTCGTTGATCATTTTTATTGTCCAAAGATGAGGCGGTACGTGGATAGGTATGTGAAGAGATGCATTATTTGCAACAAGTCCAAGTCCAAGCTGAAGCCTCACGGTTTATATACTCCTTTACCGGCACCTACTACAACATGGGAAGATATAAGTATGGATTTTGTGTTGGGTTTGCCGCGTACTAAGAGAGGCCATGATTCTATATTTGTGGTAGTGGATAGATTTTTTAAGATGTCACACTTTATTGTCTACCACAAAATCGACGATGCGTCGCATATTGTTAACCTGTTTTTCAGGGATGTAGCAATTGCAGTGTCAACAATGACAAGAAAGTATATCTAAAGAATTCAATAGCTAATAGTTGTTGTTCACATCTTCATTGTTGATTTCATCAAAATGCTTATTCATGTTACATTGATGTTTTGTACGCAAATTTTTTTTCTCTACATCTGTATACTTCTGAACAAGGCCGGCTCTATCTTTCTGGTGGCTCTTGGGCGAGTGACGAAAGAGGCCTCTAAGACTAACATATATGTATATGCATATCGATATATAAATCTAAAAAATTAACATCCAACAATACATATAGTCTCAGATGTCTAAGTAATATCATATAATGGTAGGAAGACAAAAGAGTAGCAAAATATGATAAATTGTATTTCTTACTAGTTTTATTACCTCAAATAAACAAAATTCCGAATGAATCCATCGACACCGTTTCAAACTCCGTTAGCTGCAAAAATCAATCATTCAATGTAGCAATTACAGTGTCAACAGTGACAAGAAACTATATCTAAAGAATTCAATAGCTAATAGTTGTTGTTCTCATTCATTGTTGATTTCATCAAAATGTTTATTCATGTTACTTTGACGTTCTGTACCCAATTTTTTCTCTACATCTATATACTTCTGAAAATACTCAATGACCCCATCAATGCGTTGGAGAGTAGCATCGATGCACACAATTTATGTTTCCGTCTCACAATGTTTACATGGGATGAGAGGAAGGCAGTAACACAAAATGTTTGATCGGTATACAAATAAGGTGGAGAGGAATTAGTGAATTACAGGCAAGAGAGAACGATCGAAGAAGAACTCGATATGACTGGGCGGCAGGGCTAGGCGGAGCGGATCCAGCAGTGGGGTCAAATACCAGGAGACGGGGTCGAGTAGAATAGTCGATCGCTGGCAGGTCTTTCTTTCAGTTCCGTACTCCTCTTCCCCTGCGTCTGTTCCCCTCCTTGGGCCTCCTTTCTTTCCTCCCCGCTGGGCCAGGTCCTTTTCTTTAAAACTTTTTTGAGCGGGAATGTATAGAAGAGAGATGCGGCCCTTCCCAAGCGGTGGCCCGTGGGCGTTGCCCATGGTCACCTAGGGCCTAAGTTGGCCCTGTGAGGCACATCCTACTTGATCGAAAATGAAGGGGATATTCGGAGCTTTCCTACGATCCGGGGGCAGGGGAGGGCACTTGTGGAGAGGACGTTCGGGAGCCTAGGAGGTGGGTGACGAGGAGACATATACTCTGTTGGGTTGGTTTTTAATGCTGGAAGAAGAAACGTCTCAAAGAGATGAATTAAAGGTACTCCCTCCATACCGGATTAATGGGCAAATACGCACTTCGAGAAACAAGTTTGACTACTAATTTGGTTAATAAAATATAAGATATATATCATAAAAGTTATATTGTTGAAAACATTATTTGAATACAAATCCAATGGTATAATTTTTATGGCATACATCTTATATTTTCTTGACTAAATTTGTAGTCAAACTTTTTTCTCGAAGTACGTGATTGCCCCATAAACCGGTATGGAGGTAGTAATGAAGAAGATGGTGCTAATGCAACATGTAACAGAGATGCGATGGGCTGCAGCATGTGGAAAAAAAGAAAATGAAGCGGAGGCTATATAAGAATGCAGCGTCTCAAATGAAACCGGTGCATGCTATTCTTGGTTTATTCTTTTGCAAATATAACAAGTGTATACATGTTTTCTACAGTTTTATGTGCCTATGATATCAAATTGTGCAAACTGAATACCTTTTTACACTTTTGAAATACGCGGCTATATTTTCTATATACAAAGATTTTATGTGTGGTTTAAATTTAGGAACCATAGCAACGGACATTCAACTAGTTACTATGTATACAAGGACTTCATACAGATGAGGCACCTACTGTATGAGAAAACATTCTTGAAAAATTTCTTCAAGTGGTCAGTCCAAAGATAGTAAAACTTCCCATTTATTTATTTTATCATTCTTACGTACACAGTTCATACAGTAGGAGCCCTCTTTATTTTCCTAAAAATGAAAACACTCCAGTCAAAAATGTGTTTTTTTTCCTGTGTTTTATCAATAACCTTATAAGGTGAAGCTGATAATAACACCAAATGCTCTAAAAGTAACCAGAATAATAATAAAAAAATATACAAAACCTGTAGATTCCATCTATCAAACATTAGCCTTAAGGCTCCATTGGTCAATATAGTTGGCAACAACATGACAACGGTTATGTTTTACTCTGCTGTTAAGAATTGTAAGTACTCAGCCATGGAATTGCTACTTGCGATTAGAGGCAACGTTAATATATACATCCAAGCTATTCTGTTATGGTATTCTCTGTCAACAAAATTTATTAGACGAACTCTACTCATCTACTGGTCATCGATTGCATATGAGTTCTCTATCTTCTCTAGTGACAAAGGGGCGGAGAAATTTAACGGTGAGAACATGTCATCATAATTAGATTTGGGAGCAGGTTTGAACTCGTATGGGCCAGCCTTGGTTCCCCAAACCTGAAAATGATTGGGTGAAGTGTCAATATAGTACTCTTCTTTTTACTAGAATAGCAAGTCAAAGAACCATGGTGTCACAAACATAGGAAACATACCTGGTTTCCATCATCGTCAAAACCCTTGTCCCAAATGTGTATTTCACCATTCTTGTGAATGGACAGATCGGATGTACAGTATGCTGCACCACTCTGTTAAAATATTGATCTTCAGACGGAATCAATCGCCAAACATTGTGTAAGAGGATAATCCTTCGGTGGGGTTTTATTTTGAATTAAAACAAGCAACTTCTAATATTCTTCATCAGGAAGAAGACTGAACATGTAGATTCAGAAAGGAGTATAAGTGGCTCACCCAACTGTTGGGAAAACCTCCAGGTGGGGTTGATCCTTCATATAAGCAGCGTTTTCCACGCTCACATCGTGATAAGTGTATGGTGGTCAAATGCTCTGCGATATCCTGGACACCAAATAATACACTTGAGTGCAAGGACAGTTTTATATGCCACAAGCTGGGATGTGTTAGTGTAGACCACATTCTTGGATAGCCAAGTAGAAAGTTCGCCCATTTTATTTCTCCTACCAAGTAGGAATTCAAGCTTTACAGGATAATGTTCATTTTATTACCTTAACTTATTTTCTATCTCCTTAAGAGAGTTCACACACATCGACAAGAAACTTCAGATTATATATAGTTCTATGCGCACAAACACACAGACACTGTAAATGTGTAATCTACAAAAATTGACGGTATTCAGAACAAAATTTTAGAAAGAAGTCAACAACAGAAAAAAGAAAGCACAAATTATAATCACAATCCAAAAATTTATATTAGCGTCACAAATAAACTTCAAGACTGGAGACTTCTTCATATAGCAGCATTTTGTTCTAGAGCACTGAAGCTACCACCCAAATTAAGGTCCTAACATGTTACAGTGTGATCAAAATTAGCATCAGGAACTAAATCAAATTGGAGCGAGGACTGTACTATGCAGAGCCACCTGTCACAGGGCAAGCATGATTCCATGTAGAAAGATATACCATCTTTATCCATGCAGATGCTAATTCTGGTTCTAGTAAAAGTACTAACTGACCCAAATTTGGCTCAGCGGTTGCACTAGTAAGTGGTAAACTGGCAATAGCGCTAGATTCCATAATCTTTAAATCATCAACAGGCTGCACTCAGACAGCTGGCAGACAGTTGCAGCTCAACTAACAATTCACAAATAAATCTTTACTATTAAGGTGAAAGATGCAATGTCACACTTCCCGTGATGTCACACTTCTTATTATTAAGGTGAAAGATGCAGTGTCACACTCCCGTGATGTCACATTTCACACTATTTACATGCTAAATGCCACCGCTTTCATGTCAAACTCACCTTTCAGTTACAACCATATTTGCGAAAAGGATGGCAGCGCGTGGTTGTAAAAAGAGCGGACGCCTGATCCCACTTAACAACCGAAACCAACGCATGCACTGGCTAACAAACCTTAGCCAATATACTTCAACGCCTCCATCTTCTCCTGCCCAAGTTTATCTGTGCCTACCAGAACGGCGAATCAATACCACTAGAATCTCCAACACCCATAATCCTTTCTTTTTCCTAGGGCACAAAGCACTCATCTTCACCCCACTTCAGAGTGCGACTCATTTCAACATCTGGAGGCACCTAGCTAGGATGAACAGCAGATCGGTTCTTTCTTTCTTTCTCTCCTGCTGCTGGGTCACATTGGACACGGTGGGCGGCACAGGCCGGGCGGTGGTGCACCACTGAGCGAGATCAATCACACATCAGCTGGGCACGGCGGCGAGGAAGCCGACTGTAGGGGTGCATGACGGCTTTGATCGGAACCAACATGTTGTGCAGCTGCCCACCGGCCGCGATGCCGTACTCCGCTAGGCGGCGACCGAGAGTTCCGATGAATCCTAGAGAACGTATGCATCATCGCCTTGCTGCCATGAAAGGACCGTCCATCATTCATCTATTTTACTAACTGTAGGCTGCTCCCACCGATTTCAGGTTGGACCAAATCGATCAGCTGAATCAAAAATTCAAAATCGATCTGCTTATCCGACTCAACAAGTCTTATTTTCCAACTGGTTATGTCATGCCATCATATATGGGCAATACATTATTTTTATGTGTCATTGGTCAAGGTAAGGTTGTTTGAGAATTCCTGGGCGATCCTTTGATGTCAGATCCAGAGTTTGGTCTTGCAGCAGTGGGTATGTTTCTATCAGAATTTGTACTGCGTTTCAGGTAAATTGTCAATGTATGATGATTGATGGTGAAAAATCAAATAAAATCAGATTCATTTCAATTAGTATGCGATATGTTTTCTTAATGGGGCAAGGTTAATTGTTGGAATGACGCGTGAACGCTAGCATCATGCTCAGGTAATAAGAAAGAAGAACTTCCAATGCGTGTATGAAGGTTTTAATTCTTTGTCACGCCCCCGCGTCGTCCTCGCTTGGGCGTCACGGGGGGATTTAGGGTTCCCTCTCAGCGCCGTCGGCTAGCCCCCATCCGCCTCCATCAGCCTCCATCCTGCAACTCTCCCCTCTCCTTCTGCGGAGACGGCTGCCTCGCCCTGGGCTTCTTGGCGGCGCTCGAGGTCTTGGTCCTACTGGTGCTGTCCCCCTTTCATCGGTGCCTGTGAGTGGACGTCCGCTCGTTGGCCCATGCTTGGTCGCCGGCACGCCGCCAGATCTGACCAGGGGTCAATCTGAGGCTAGATCGGACCAGGGGTCGATCTACAGCTATGGCAGACCTTTGAGCTGTTCTTGGGCCTAGACCTCTCCGGTCTGCGTGGATCTGTGCGGGTACAACTTCACCGTGGCGTGGAGGGATGGTGAAGATGATTGTGGGTGTTGGAGGTGCGCTCGTGTGGCAGCAGGGCTGGCCTGCTGCGTGCGCGCGGCTCGTGCTCCGGAGGGAGACGGGTTTGGTTGGCTCCTCGGTTTCTGGAGTGGCGGCTCCGGGTGGTGGACGCAGTGGCGCCTGGCGGCGGGTGCCATCGTATGGTGCTAGTCGGTTCTCTTGGCTGTGCGGGCAGCAAGATGGCCTACGTGGGAGGCATTCGTGGTGCTGGAGTTCTCGTGCTCCTTCCCAGATCTTGGCGTAGTCCCTTGGACGGTGGTCTCTATTCGGGCGAAAGCCTTGCCCGTCAGTGGTGTCAACGCTCGTGAGCACTAATTCCCTTCTTGGAGGCGTCTTTGAGGATGGTGCTCCTCCACCATTGGCTCCAGGTGAAAATCTTCGGTCTGGTTAGCCAGACGGGGCATCGACGATGCCTTGACGCCGCTTCCTTCTTGAAGGCGCTACCTTGGGAGACTTTCGTCCATGTCAACTGGTCGTTGCGGTGTTTGTTGCGGTGTGGCCCTTGGGTTGTGACAAAGTGGCTTTCGGAATGGTGGTCTTCCCCGGCGAGGGCGAGCTCAGAATCTCTTCTTCTTTGGTGGTCCGGCTTTCGGCTACAATTCGAGCTCTATGGTGAGCGCTCCATCGTCTGACGGCACGGCGCCCTCGAACCTGGGCGAGAGGGCAGGGGTCCTCTTCGGCGATGGACGGGTTGCACCGTGATGCAGTCATCCGTGTTTGAAGTAGATGAAGGCATGCTCATCCAATGGTGTGGTTTCCTCCTCCCCCGCTGCGCTTCCTCTACCTTGATCAGCATATGTTTCGCCGTCTGAAAACCTAGTCGTTTGGAGGCTTTGTGTTACATTTGCCCTGTAATGTTTCTGGTTTTTGTTGCTGTTTTCTTCAGCACCTGTAACTCTAGCCGTTGGTGGCTTTATTAATTTAAAGCTGGACGTAATGCCTTATGTTTTAAAAAAGGTTTAAATTCTTTTAATTATGGGCAAAGATGTTACATCTCCTGCACGATGCTGAAGTAACAACCAATCTCATAACTGTAGGTGATAATCTATTGCTCTTGCAAAGGATGGTTCTGTTAGAAATAGACAACTCGTATTCCACGGGGCAAATGCCACAATATATAGTACATGTACAAGGTGAAATATGCAGGAACCCTCTAACTACTAGGGATGATACAAAATACAACTATCTCTCTAACACCCCCCTCAAACTCATGGTGGATAACAACACTAAGTTTGGAGAGTAGAAAACGATGCTGCGCTCTAGGCTGGGCCTTCGTAAAGTAATCCGCTAACTGCAACTCTGAAGGCAAAGGCATATACTGAAGCGCAATAATCTAATCCTGCACACTGGCACGGAGAAAAGAAGCATCAACACCAATATGCTTCGTAAGCTCATGCTTCACAGGGTCACGTGCTATACTGATAGCACTTGTACTGTACTGTCGGACAAGAGAGTCGTGGGTGTCGTAATAGAGACACCAAAATCTGCAAGTAACCATCGTAACCAAGTCACCTCAGCAGTCAGAAGAGCCATAGCTCGCAACTCAGCCTCTGCACTCGAACGGGAAACTACGGTCTGCTTCTTCGTCTTCCAGGCAATGAGAGAACCGCCAAAAAAACACATTAGGCAGACAAGGACCGGCGATCCGAAGGATCACTCGTCCACGTGGCATCGGAGTAGGGCTAGAGCTGTAACGAGTTGAAACGAGGAAAGAAGAGACAAAGAGAGATCGTGCCACTTAAATAGCGTAGAACACGAAGAAGATGACTAGTGGACCGAAGTGGGAGCAGAGACAAACTGACTCAGAACTGGGCGAGTAACAGCCAAATAGACGAGACTACCGACAAGATGTCAATAACGAGTCGGGTCAGAGAGAGGATCACCATCAGAGGCACGAAGAGAAATATTAAGCTCCATAGGAGTATCAACAGTACGGTCATCAGTAAGAGCGGCACGATCAAGAAGGTCCTGAATATAACGTTCTTGGGATATAAAGAAGCCATCAGAGGTGGACGAAACCTCAATCCTAAGAAAATGGCGATGTGGGCCAAGATCCGACATAAGGAACTGCTCACTGAGACGTGCCTTAGCAAAGGCACGTCACCAGTGATGATCATGTCATCAACATAGAGAAGAAGAGTGCGACCACGAGGAGAAGAGTGAACAAACAACGCCGGATCATGTGCACTGGGAGAGAAACCAGCAACAGTGACCACAGAAGCAAAACGCTCAAACCATGCACGGGGGCTTGCTTAAGGTCATAGAGAGAGCGACGAAGACGACAGACTAGGCCATCTGTGACGGAATACCCAGGTGGTGGGTGCATATAAACCTCCTCACCCAACTCACCATTAAGAAAGACATTCTTAACATCAAGCTGAGACACAAACCAAGAGCGACAGGAGCAAAAGTCCCATCATAGTCACGACCATGCTCCTGCTGGAAACCTCTAGCAACGAGACGAGCTTTGTATCGCTCAAGAGTACCATCAAAGCGGGTCTTAACCTTATAGACCCACTTCCAGGTGATAGGACGGACACGGGGAGGAAGAGGAACAAGCTCCCACGTGCCTCAAGGGCAACAATCTCCTCGGCCATAGAACAACAGCGTCACGATAAGTGGTCGGTTCCGGAATAGCCAAGACACTAAAGCTAGCAGTGTTATAGAAATCAGGAGAAGGGCGGGACCGAGTATGTAGAGAATAAGACGACTTAGACAGTGCACCAGAAGTAGAGGGTGCCTCACAAGAAGGTGCACCAGAAGTACCATGTTAAGCTTCATGCACTAGCCAACGCAACCAAAAGTACGAACTAATGGAAAGGGCTAGGCAATCTACTTATACACTTCAACACCCCCCATCACGTGTGACAGGAAGACAAGTCAACACGTGTAGAGTCAGAGGCAGGCTCAACAGGCCTATACGAGGACTCCGGGGGGTAACAACAATTTTAGGATAAATTGCGAAAACCAGGACTAGAACTCTAGACCCTGGGCTCTGATACCATGTTAGGAATAGACAACTTGTATTCCACGGTAATACAATATACAACTATCTCTCTAACAGGTTCAACCCTACGCTTGTGAAGTAATTCCAAGATACTCATAATTAGTCTGTTATATATGCATTGATCAAGATATTAACGTTGACCTATCTCAAATTTGCGAAGTGAACAGAAATGCGTATGTGTTCACACCCTTCTACAAAATGAAACGGAGTTCTGCTCATTGCTCTCTTATCTGCATGTTCTCTCAAATTTGGCAAGGACGACTACATGCTATTGGCATCTCTCTCAATTTATTCGATTTATCTACAAATGCTCCAACTTAGGAAAATTCGAATGGCAGGGTTAATTTTAGTAGTTGATCACATGGGGTTGGCGGCTACATGGCCATTGTTTTGTCCAGTCCTGGACCTTTTCAGTTTGGCAGGTACAAGGAAGACTAGGGAAGAAAAAATATCCTGGAACGTTTCAAAAAACAATAGTTCTGCATTTTGGAGGAAGATTTCAAGTAAGCTCCATTGTGTGTCAAAACTAACTAACGTCGATGTCAGGACATTAGTTCATGTCAACTTTGCGCGCTAAACCTTTTCAACCGAGAGACCCGTATGAAGGCATAGCCCACAAGAGACTTGACACGTTCACATGTCCTATGATTTTGTCTTAAGGGGTGGATTAGATAGAGATAGAGAGGGATTTACTATAGTTCGAGAAGACGAAAGCACATGATGGCTGAAAGGAGTGATCCGTTGATCTGGACATTCATGTAAAAATTGTTGTTTTGTTAAGCAACCATATGTAAGAATGACATGTCTTCATTGATCATTTGCGTTTAATAGTAATAAAATCTAAATGTTTTGCTAAAATTTTTGTTGCACACTTAGGTTATCCATACCAACGAACAGGTACTCCATATTTACATGTGCGGCAAGACAAAAAAAATTGTTAATAACCTAAGTAAAAAATTTAAGTCATGGTATGTGAAGATATAGCAATGTTTAAGTCATGGTATAACACATATTTGACAAACCATTGTTTAATTACCAAGGCAACTATACAATCCATAATATTAAATTCGAATCTAGACCATTACTCATTTTGGCACTCCCAGTACCCAGCTTGGGAAATAAAAATCTGTATGTCAGCTATATCGAGGCAAAAGCAGTTCCAAGGTGCCAGTTGAAAAATGTAAAATATTTGGACCTTATGAATACCAAGCTAGTTAACCCATGATGTCACTACATTAGAACGTGCCATGAGCAACAGTATTTCATGGATTCATGGGCAAGACAAAATAATATTCACATCATAACTACAGAAGTAGGCAAATCCCTCAGAGGGTGTTCTGAAAAGTATGTTTTGTTCACAAAGAAGACATACCGCAATTACTTCCTCTGGCTGTGGCCTCTGATCTTTTGGACGGTCACAGAAATTCTTGTACTCTTCAACATCTCTAATTGCATAGGAACTTAACTGTCCGGTGGAAATAATATGAAATGTCTCAACAAAACAGGGTTGAATTAAAGGTGTTTCATGCTGTTGTTAATGCCAAATATTAAATTCGTTGAGCAGAATATCATCCTAGATTCACTCATGTTTATGAAATGGCCAAAGCAAGTATGTTGGATACACCTTGGCTAAATAAAGTAGCAAAACTGTGATATTATACCCAGATCATTCTATGATTCATTCAGTCCAGAAATGTTGCATGGCACCTTTAGGTTTCCAGGCAATTAACCATAATGTTTAAATTGGCAGGTATACCTAGTTACTTGTGTCTTGAAAACGATAAGAGAAAAGGCAGAAATGTGGATAAGATGTCTCTTCTATAGCTAAATATGATGATCTATTATTTTCTTCAGAAGATACCATCCAGACGACACCACAGCTTAAATTCAAAAGTGGAGGATGAGGAACTGTTCAACTGCGTGCCTAGAGTAACTTTAATACTTTATAGGTTCAGTATTTAAGTTTCACCACAACAGTGCAAGTGGGTCTCAGAGTGGGAGAGTGGGGAAACATTCTTTGCATGTTTTTCAACGGTAGACAAATGCGTAAAATTTGAAGTTACCTCAACGTCACATTTCATCTCTTTTGGACATGGCTTTACCATGTAAAATCTCTGCAAAACCACATATTCATAGTTACTTACATATATGTAAGACTGAACAAATAAACAAGCTAAAGAACTACAGCTAAACTTCATTGTTAAATCATCCAAATAACACACTACAAATGGGTACAGAGAGTCCTACCGCCTGTGATTAACAGCCTTGTTCCTTTGTTTAAAATTTATTATTCAGTTGCATCTTATTATGTCAAATGAATTAAACATATAAGTTTCAAAAGTGTTCTTGTAGCAGAGTACTGTAACATATTTTTGCACTACCCAAACTGCTAGTCAACTTGAACTGCCAGCAACATGTCTAATACTAAACAATCAAAGCAGGTATACCAAGAACAAAGGATGAAAAATAACCTAGAAAAATATTTACCTGGTTATAACTACCATAAACATAGTATTAGCAGAAACATGGAATGGACAAAAAATTTAATGGGTGTGCTTTGAATGCGCACTAAAGGGTGAGTGAGCAAAATAGAAAAGAGGGTAATAGTCATGGTTTTAAATGCGTCGCCAAGTCGTCGCCTAGGCGACGCCTAAGCGTCAGAGCGCCTGGAGATGGCAAGGCGTCGTCCTCGCCTTAGTTTCTTGTCTAAGGCGTCCAGATTCGACCTTTTAGGCGTCCACGTCGTCGCTTAGGCAGGGAAGGCGTCGCTCTGGCTGCTTTTGGACGCCATGGCTGTAGGGGACCATGGCTGTAGGGGCTAGAGAGAGGGGAAACAGAGGGGAGAGAGGGGAACAGAATAAGTCAGGGAATCAATTGAGAGAGAGAGAGGAGCTGTGGTGTGCCCGTGGTCTCTTTCCTCTCTCCTCCTGTCCTCCATGGTTTGCTGTGGAGCAAGCCTCTCTGACTTTGCATGTGGTGTGCCCGTGAGTGTGGCTCAGATCTGAAAGTACAGTGGTGCATGGTGAGTGTGGCTCAGTGAGAGGAGCTGGCTTGCTGCTTAGCTGCTCGTGCCTACAAGCAAAGTGAGAGGAGCTGTGGTGTGCCCGTGGTCTCTTTCCTCTCTCCTCCATGGTTTGCTGTGGAGCAAGCCTCTCTGACTTTGCATGTGGCGTGCCCGTGAGTGTGGCTCAGATCTGACGGTACAGTGGTGCATGACTGCATGGTGAGTGTGGCTCAGTGAGAGGAGCTGGCTTGCTGCTTAGCTGCTCGTGCCTACAAGCAAAGTGAGACAAGCTCGTGCTTGCTGCTTAGCTGCTCGTGCCTCTGAACTAAGGCATCGCCTCGCTTCGCGCTTTAAGCGCCTAGACGTTGAGGCGCCCCCCAACCGCTTTAGGACGCCTTAACGCTTTTAAAACCATGGTAATAGTAAACTGACATGAGAAGGTAGAGAGAAGATAATATAGTGTAAGCTTGCCTATCATATGTATTTGATGAGTTTAAGATGGTACAGGAACATATCAAGAATTGGCAATAGACAAATATGACACAGGTTGGCATAGGAAGTAAAACCACTTCAACTTGAAAGAGTGAGACTGCTTAGATTTTCTAAAGATGAACTGTTTAGAAGTTACCATACTTGTCGGAAAGGTTTTTCCGGAGCTCTCCAAAATGCCTGCAAATGAAAGTATGACACACATGTTCTTGCAAAGGTGCTATGAATTTGAAGGATGTCTAATAACAACGGACATACTTGTTCAAAGTAGAGCACTCCGGCACCATCCACCATCTCAGTTGCAGGACATGTGAGAATTCTAAAAGAAAAGGATGGCCAAAATGTTTTGATGAAAAAAAAGGAAGATTAACACATAGTTAGTTAATGCTTAGCGGCAAACAAATTAATAAATTTCAAAGGATTCCATTAAGAGATCAAACACGCGCAATTCTGGGTGTGTAGATGGAAGTTTCTGCATCATAAGTGCACAACTGTTAAACTAATTCAACCATGCTGATATCCATGTGATTTTTATTTTCAAATGGAGCTTTTGAATCACATCTAGAAAATTGTATTTCTGTACAAGGTACCAGGTATTTATCGGTAAAGAAGTACCATTCAAAAAGAAAAGTAACCTTTTTTGCGAATTAAAAAGAAAAGTAACCTGGTATCCTCCTACTGTCTAACAACTGGTCAATTGAATCACAAGGATAGAGAATCAATTTTGAGTAAGCCGGGTTTTTTTCAAGATTTCAGTAAACCAGCTTTGCACTTGCCATTTTATGTGGTTTGGATCGTGTAGAACAGAATTAGTTTTCTTGAGGGCTTTGCTAACATGGTGTTTCATTAAGATCATAACAGAAAACAGTTTGACGTTAGTTTTACAACCTAGGGACAATGTTGGACTCTTTGCTCTGGACAAGACAGACTTGATGCTAAGTCAATGGTCTACAGTTGTTTCAAGTTCTGTTTAGCATTGTAATTTAATTCTATACAACATTTCTATGTAGCTCTGTACAGGAGCCAGAACCCTGGCAACATTGTAAAACATAAAATTAAGGCTTCTATCACCACAAGCTAATAAATAAATAAAATCTAAAACAATGGTCAACATCAGGCATTTATGCATATATAAATGTGGATTGTACCAATGCAACAGGAAATAAAAACTTGTTACCCATATTTTAACTATTGGCAAAGCACAATTTTAGCAGTATCCTAACAAAATCGTAGAGTAACAACAGGACACCACAAGCTTCTGCCGTTTCCCCCATCCCCAGCCAAAAAGAAGCTACATCTTGCGATTTGCAAATACCACCCGTCCAAAGACAACAACCCTAACCAAACGAACATCACAAGAACTAATGTGCAAACGGAATGCCTATGGAAAGAACAGTTTTCACCTCAGGTTGAAGTAGTTTCCAGGATCCTTCCTCGCCTGCTCCCTCGAGAACTGCACAGGAAGCGAATCAAATTCCAATGCACACCAAGAAACGCATCAGGACACAACTTTTGCTACTTTATGTCGCTCCAAATTGTAAAATCTTAAGACGGATTCAATTCCCCACATAATACGTTATTACGAGGCGTCCGCTCTAAAAGTTGGGCGGGCGGGGCTGGGCCGAGCGGGGGCGCTCACCTTCTCACCCGAGAGAGCGTCCGCGACGGCGCGGGCGTGGTCCCACCGGGTGGTGGAGCGGCGCAGCCGCCGGATCAGAAGGACGCCACCGAAGACGACGAGCGCCTTCAGCACTGCGCCACGGACTATCCCGCCGACTCCGCCACTGGTTCCGCCGGGGTTGTCCTCGCCGGAGCCCATGGGGTATTCCACGGCGAACTCACGACCGCGATGGCCGAGGCGAGGTATGGAGGCGGAAGAGGAGCGAGAGATAGAAATCACATGTTTTTGGGGGTAAGCTGAAAGTATTTCCGTGGACTACAATAGCCATCCACTCGAGCTATCGTCATTAAACCGTCACGCTTCCTCGTATTTACATGATAAATCCTGCTCCTATTATTTTTTAGCTAGTATAATACACTTTATCCTGAGATCAACAAGCTTCTAACCAATTCAATGACAATTTTCAACAACCCCTCGTGATCTTAGACTAGCCCAATAAAAGTATCATAAGTAGTATCATGCATGTCATGTTAGCAAAAATTTATCGAGGCGGGACGGGGTTGGGCCGAGCGGGGACGCTCACCTTCTCACCGACAGAGCGTCCGCGACTGATAAGGGCTAAACCCAAGGATGTGCCCGATCTTCACGGATTTGGGTGGAATTCGTGGGGGAGGTGGATGAACGCGATGAACACGAAGAACGCGAGGGGAATCGTGGGATACAACACACACACGCACACAATCGGTTTTCCCTCGTTGGCCCGAACCACCAACTCGATAGAGGTTGCAGGAAAAGACCTTCCGGTAGAAGTCCCGCAAAGAGATCGACAAATCGAAACTCACGAGATCTAGAAGGGTGAAAAGACCGGAAGGTTGATAGAAGTGCAAGCAAAAGACCAAATAGGTAGAAGTGCAAGCAAAAGATCAAACAAACGGTAGAAGTCTCCAAAGATATCTTCACGAGTCGATAAGGAGCCCGGGTGGGTACAAGATCAAAGATCTAAGTAGGGTTCCCACAAGGATGAGCTAAGCTCAGGTTTAATTTCACATCAAGTCTAATGTCAGATCTGAGGCAACGAGCCTATTTATAGGTGGGGGCGAAGGGATAAGTTACACGCTGAAAAGTGATGTTGTGCTGAAGTTCGATGGGGCGGAAGTTCCGGCCGTCTTGGGCGGAAGTTCCGGCCGTGGGCGGAAGTTCCGGTCTTGGGGGCCGGAAGTTCCGGTCGCGCCGGAAGTTCCGGCCAAGTTCCGGCCTAGCTCCGAATTTGGCCCATTTCCTTGCAGTAACATCCAGGGGCGTTTTAGCGGACTTTCGGAACTTGGGCGGAACTTGGGCGGAAGTTCCGAGTGGGCGGAAGTTCCGGTCCCTCGGGGCGGAAGTTCCGCCGGATCCATTCCTCTGGGCGCTGGAAGGCATCTGGAAGGCATCTGGGAGGCATCCGGCCGAAGTTCCGGTCCCGGGGGCGGAAGTTCCGGCCCGGGCGCCGTAGCTCCATCTTCATCATTTCCGACTCTCTCTTCATTGGCTTGGTCTCCATGGCTTGCGTCTTGGTCGATGTACCTGATTGAACATAGGGTATTTGCATGAAGTAGCACGCCATCCAACAGGGTATCAAAGGCATATGTAGAGAGGAGCGAATTCACCTCTTGGTGTAGAGCTTTGGCTCGAGCTCGTGTCATTGGACCACGAGGAGGGCTTGATGGTCTTGAGGCGGCGGTGTCCGTAGGCCACCCCGTATCATCTCCCCCCCTTGGAAAAGAGTCGTCCTCGACTCTAGAGTGTCGTCATCTCCTTGACGTGGTATCCTATCCTTGATGTTGATGTCGTACTTGGTCTTGAGGGTCGTACCCTTGAAGTTCATGAAGCACATGTCATGGTCTCGTGGCGATGGTTGTTGGTCGTCCATGTAGTCGAATGTTCTCCCTAAGCAACAATGTATGCATGTGTGAAGCATTAACCGTTCGAGAGCATGGCTTGCATTGATCTAAAGGATGGACTCTAACTACCACATCAAAAGTTTGAGCATTGGTATAGGGGTTGGAAATGGACTTAGCTTGAAAACACAAGTGGCGTTGTATGCATTGAAGCTTGATGTCTCTCATCATCTTGTTGTCTTGGTGGTGTGTGGGGAGCATGGTAAGTGTCTTATCTCATCCCTTCTTCTTGGCGTTGAGGCGGGTAGCTTGGCGAAGTACATGTTCTTGTATGATTGCTCTTGTGTCTTGATGTAGTTTCTTCATGGTGATGGCGTGCTTGTCGAAGTCCATGTTGGTTCTCTCATGAAGAATTGGAGGTGGGGTGTTGCTTCCGAACAAGAACTTGGATAAAAGCAACTTTCGCAAAGAAGAATCGAGTATGCCAATTTTGTTTTCCTTGGATAAGAAATCATCATGCGGAAGGAAATCAACCAATTCTTTTTCAATGGAACACTTGGCAAAAATGGGAACAAATATTGTGTCGGTGTTGTCAACCTTTGGTAGAACAAGGAGTGGTGTATAGTGAAGTTTCATTTTCAAGTCATGAAAAGCGTGTTGTGTAGCGTTGTCCCAAACAAACGGAACATTCAAAAGGCAAACAATGGTTCTAATGTTGTTCATAGGGCGAGTATGGACAATGACCATGGCATGGAAACTTCGAGCTTGCGCAATTGTGGTTGGCGTGGGCCACTTATGTATATCCTCAAAGTTCGAATAATCCACTTCAATGCCAATGGAGGAAACCGCAAATCCAACGGAAATCAACTCTTTGTGTGTAAACGGCCATAAGATGCATAATGCTTCTCTCACATATATAATATGATCCTTGAGATTCATAGGACACATGAGGGTATCCTCACTCTTGTCAACAAGATGTTTCAAGACATGTTGCATAAGACGCAAAAAGAGTGACAAGGATATGGAACAACCCAAAGGCATGACAAGAATCGTCGAAACCACACTTGGGCTAAGGTTTTCATGAACATACCCGTGTGCTTGACGATCATGAGTTTGACGTTGCCTTTCTTCTTGGTTGTCGGGTTTGGTGCGGTAAGCGGTACATGTTGGTAGTGTGGTGCCTTGCATGCAGTCGATGTGGGGCTCTATGCCTTGGAGCGGTGGTAGTCCTAGAGGAAGATTGTTGAGGAAGACATCTTGAGACTCCTTCAAAAGAGACAACAAAGACGAAGGAAGTGTTGTTAAGTTGTTAGTCTCCGAGGATGGTCCCTTGCAAGTGAGCACAAAGTGCAATTTGGTGGATGGGTTGTGGTTCACTTCTCTCATCTCACTCTTGGTAGCTAGGAGGACACTTGTCATTTCGCTCACACATGGCTTGTGGCGCTCACTCTCGTTTTGGTGGATCACTCTCTCACCTCTCATCTCACTATGGATGGTAGCTTCCTTAGCCCTCGCTAAAGCCTTTGCATTGTCCGCAATTACTTGGCTAGGAGTCATTGGGCGTAGGATGAAGTACTTGTCGTCGACCTTGAAGCTACAGGCATTTGTGTGACCATCATGGTTGGCTTTCTTGTCATATTGCCAAGGGCGACCAAGTAGCATGTGGCACAACGTCATGGGTACTACGTCACACTCAACGGTGTCTTGATAGGCGCCGATGTTGAAGGATATTTTGACGGTGTGTTGTATCTTCACATTTCCGTTGTCACTAAGCCATTGTATATGGTAAGGATGGTTGTGCTTCCGGAGCGGAAGGTTGAGCTTGGAGCATAATTCGGTGCTTGCAAGGTTGTGGCAACTCCCTCCATCGATGATAACCTTTATTGACTTGCCATTGATTCCGGCTCTTGTTTGGAAGATATTGCATCTTTGTTCTTCATTGGGGAGTGCATGGGTTGTCAACACTTTGGTCACCACAAGTGATGGGCTTGCATCATGCTCGCATAAGACATTCTCATGGTTTTCCAACTCCTCATCTTCAAGTGTTGTTGCGGCTTTCACCAAGGCTTCATATGCATCTTCACTTAAGTAGTCCACATTCCCATCATTCCGAGTTATCATGACTCTTGTGTTTGTGCACTCAAAAGATTTATGTCCTTGGGCACCACACTTGAAGCAAGTGATGTTACTAGATCCGGTGGAGGCTTTGGAGGACATAGTTGATTGCTCCGACTTGAAGCTTGTTGTCTTGATGGCACTTCGTGCTTGCTTTGGAGGATCCTTGGAGGCAATTGCACTTGTATTCATGATGCTTGAAGAGGCATTCGTTGCATTTCTTGCGGCGAAGAAGTTCTTGGACTTTGCACTTGCTAAGTCTTCTTGCACTTGGCGCTCGGCCCTTGTAGCTTGATGAAGCAACTCAACCATGTTGGTGTATGGCAAGAATTCCACTATCCTCTTGACGGGGATGTTCAATCCATTCAAGAACCTTGCCATTGTTTGCTCTTCTCGCTCATCCACATTCGCACTCATCATGGTCATGTGCATCTCCTTGTAATATTCCTCAACGGACTTGAAGCTTTGCTTGAGTTGGGTGAGCTTGTTGAAGAGGTCACGTTTGTGGTGGGTGGGCACAAAGCGGGTGTGCATGACTTCTTGCATCTCTTCCCATGTGTCAATGGGCTCTAAGTCTTCCTTGTCACGCTTCTTGTTCACTTCTTCCCACCAAACATTTGCATATCCTTCAAACTCAAGAGATGCCATGGCAACTTTCTTTGCTTCGGAGAAGTTGTGGATGCGGAAGATCTTGTCAACCTTGAGGACCCAAGACAAGTATGCATCGGGGTGTTCCTCTCCTTGGAACTTGGGCATGGTGAACTTTAGCTTACCAAAGATTTCTTCCTCATTGCGGTCATTGCGTCTAGGCGGTGGCCTTTCATCACCATGGTCTTGGCGTGGTGGAGGTTGAGGTTGTGGACCTTGAGCATCTCGATTATTGCTTCTATTTTGTTGAGGAGGAGGTGGTCTTCCATGACCTTCATCTTGATCATCATTGTTGTAGAGGTGTCGAGGCATCACACTTTCTTCACTTGATGCTTGGTGTTGACTTGATTCTTCATGTCTCGCCCTTGGAGGTGGTCTTCTACCATGAGGTCGATCATCATGATGGCGGCGATTATCTTGACCTTGAGGGCGTTGAGGTTGAGCAACATTGATGATTTGGCGCTCTTGGTGCGCTTGCCTTTGTTCCTCCTCATGAAAGCGTTGTCTTCTAGCTTGAGCTTCTTGTACTTGTCGTTGTCGCTCTTGTTCTTCAAGTGCTTGTTGTTCATTGCGGAGGCGCTCTTGTTCCCTTGCTCGAACTAGCTCTTGATCATGCCGAAGGCGTTCTTGCTCTTGTTGGAATTGAGCATGGATATTCTCTTGTTGAAGGCGCTCTTCTTCAAGGCGTTGACGTTCTTGGACAAGTCGAAGTCGAGCTTGCTCCGCTTCTAGAGCTTGTTGGTGAAGCACTTGAACATCCACATTATGGTTGCGTGGGTCTTCATTGGAATCATGATGCGACGGTGTAGGAGCCCGTGACCTTGAACTATGGGAGCGCGAAGACCTTGAGTGTTCGCTTCGATTGTTGGCGATGTTGGCAATAGCTTGTTCAAGGCGTGCCAACCTTTCTTATTGTCTTCTCATGCTTGCCATGTTTTGTTGACCTTGAGTAGCAAGTGTGTCCTTCATCTCTTGGCCTTGAGTATCAAGCTTGTCATGGAGGTCTTGCACTTGGACATTGAGGTCCCTTCTTTGCACTTGAGCTCGTTCTTCATAGCGTAAGACGGTCTCATCCATCCTTGCCGTGAGGTCATGTATACTCTTGTTGACGGCTTGAGTAGCGATCCAATGTTGGTGCCGCGTCATGGGTAGTTGGTTCCCTTCTCCACTAGACATGGTTACAACTAAAACAAGAACTATGTGGTGGGTGGTTAGGAAAGACTACCAAAAGTGTCAAAACTTGCAAACCAAAATCGAAAAGGTGTTTCAAAGCGGAGGGCAACCGATATGTATGCACACACACAAAAACAAAAACTCTATATGGTGTTAGGTATGGATGTGGAAAGCCAAATGGAAGAACCAAACGAAAAGTCTATTGTCAAAAGTGGGTAAGATCCAAAAGTCACAAGTCAAAAGCGGTGATCACAAAAGGCATACACAAGGTGGAACACACACGTGGGACAAAATGGGGTTAACGCGACGGGAAAATGAGCACGAACAAAATGGTCCTAACGAAGACTACTAGCTCGGTGTCACGCTAACGCAAGAGAGACCGTGGCTTGGTTGCAAAATTGAGAAGCAACAAGATTTGCGCAAGACGCCTCTCTTCTCTTTTCTCTCTTTTGCTTAAAAGCTTTGGACTCTTTTGTGTATAGGTGTCACTCACACACTTTTTTTTTCTTTTTGTATTTTTCTTTCTTTTTCTCACTATGCAAGGATACTACTATCTATGTAAGTATGTCACACTTCTTTTGCTTATCTTTTCACAACGAGCTTGCTTCGTAGCTTTGCTCAACACACGCACACCCTCACGGTCGGGACGCTTGCGCAATGCTTCGGAACACTAGAAAGCCACTCTCGATGGGAAAGGTACGCAAAGGAAGCTAGGGCGACAAGTTAGGAGCAAGTTATACCACTTGATGACGGTGGCCGACGATCTTGAACTTGCTATGGTGGAAGGTGTCAAATGAACCGCTTGGATCCTCGTGGTGCTGTCGTCGTTGTCGATGTTGCGGAAGCTTTGTGGTAGCTGAAATGGCACACAAACCGAAGTCCAAACACAAGGGGGTTAGTACCAAAACGAAAAACGAAGGATGCTGTCAAAATTTCGGCCAGGCGGAACTTCCGGTCCTGAGGGGCGGAACTTCAATTCCGGTCCCGGGCGGAACTTCCGGTCCTGCCGGGCGGAACTTCCGGTCGCAATCAGATCTGCGGGCTGTTCTTCGATTTGGGCGGAAATCCGGGCCAAAAATCTTCGAATTCGCGGAAAATTTGGCACTAGAAGCTGTGGGAAGGTGGGGGAATTACAGATCAACACCAAAGACAAGTTTCTATTGGACCAAAACCACCAAAAACTCAACAAATCGCGAGATCCAACCAAGGCCAATTTGGGGCTATTTTTTTGGGAAATTTTTTTTGGGAATTTTTTTGGGCGAAATTGGTGGAATTGGGGGCTGTGGGGGTCAAATACGTGTCAATCAAAGAGCTCTTGATACCATATGATAAGGGCTAAGCCCAAGGATGTGCCCGATCTTCACGGATTTGGGTGGAATTCGTGGGGGAGGTGGATGAACGCGATGAACACGAAGAACGCGAGGGGAATCGTGGGGATACAACACACACACGCACACAATCGGTTTTCCCTCGTTGGCCCGAACCACCAACTCGATAGAGGTTGCAGGAAAAGACCTTCCGGTAGAAGTCCCGCAAAGAGATCGACAAATCGAAGCTCACGAGATCTAGAAGGGTGAAAAGACCGGAAGGTTGATAGAAGTGCAAGCAAAAGACCAAATAGGTAGAAGTACAAGCAAAAGATCAAACAAACGGTAGAAGTCACCAAAGAGATCTTCACGAGTCGATAAGGAGCCCGGGTGGGTACAAGATCAAAGATCTAAGTAGGGTTCCCAGAAGGGTGAGCTAAGCTCAGGTTTAATTTCACATCAAGTCTAATCTCAGATCTGAGGCAACGAGCCTATTTATAGGTGGGGGCGAAGGGATAAGTTACACGCTGAAAAGTGCTGTTGTGCTGAAGTTCGATGGGGCGGAAGTTCCGGCCGTCTTGGGCGGAAGTTCCGGTCAGGGGCGGAAGTTCCGGTCTTGGGGGCCGGAAGTTCCGATCGAGCCGGAAGTTCCGGCCAAGTTCCGGCCTAGTTCCGAATTTGGCCCATTTCCTTGTAGTAACATCCAGGGGCGTTTTAGCGGACTTTCGGAACTTGGGCAGAACTTGGGCGCAAGTTCTGAGTGGGCGGAAGTTCCGGTCCCTCGGGGCGGAAGTTCTGGCCTGATCCATTCATCTGGGCGCTGGAAGGCATCTGGAAGGCATCTGGGAGGCATCTGGCCGGAAGTTCCGGTCCTGGGGGGCGGAAGTTCCGGCCTGGGCGTTGTAGCTCCATCTTCATCATTTCCAGCTCTCTCTTCATTGGCTTGGTCTCCATGGCTTGCGTCTTGGTCGATGTACCTGATTGAACATAGGGTATTTGCATGAAGTAGCACGCCATCCAACGGGGTATCAAAGGAATATGTAGAGAGGAGCGAATTCACCTCTTGGTGTAGAGCTTTGGCTCGAGCTCGTGTCATTGGACCACGAGGAGGGCTTGATGGTCTTGAGGCGGCAGTGTCCGTAGGCCACCCCGTATCAGCGACGGTGCGGGCGTGGTCCCACCGGGCGGTGGAGCGTGCAGCCGCCGGATCAGAATGACGCCACCGAAGACGACGAGCGACTTCAGCACTGCGCCACGGACTATCCCGCCAACTTCGCCACTGGTTCCGCCGGGGTTGTCCTCAACGGAGCCCATGTGGGATTCCACGGCGAACTCACGACCGCGATGGCCGAGGCGAGGTATGGAGGCGGAAGAGGAGCAAGAGATAGAAATCACATGTTTTTGGGGCTATGCTGAAAGTATTGCCGTGGACTACAATAGTGCGTTCATCCACTCGAGCTATCATCATTAAACTGTCACGCTTCCTTGTATTTACATGACAAATCCTGCTCATATAATTTTTTTAGCTCGTATAATACACTTCAAATCTATCCTGAGATCAACAAGCTTCTAACCAATTCAATGGCAATTTTCAACAACCCCTCGTGATCTTAACTAGCCCAATGAAAGTATCATAAGTAGTATCATGCATGCCATATTAGCAAAAATCTGATGTGGCGCATCAATTAATAAGGTGAGAGCCTCACTTTCTATTTTTCATTTATTGTCATGTCATGTCACCAAAATGTGTTGGGTTATGTAATGTTACTACCTACGTTGCTCTCACTATGAGTAGTCTTATCCCATTAAGTTTGGGTCACACATATCTAATGCATAGTGCGGTTATGCTGCTACACACAGTTTGGGGCGAGGGCGAGTTGGATGTTGCTGCGGCAGCGGCGGTGGCGCTTTCGACGGTGAGCAATGAAGGAGGCAGTGTGGGTTGGTATCCCTCGGCAGCAGCTAGGGTTTGCGAGAAGTTTCGGGCGCCACCGCCGACCTAACCTATGAAGCCCACCGCTTTGCCCTGAGCGATCAGGCCTACTCCAGTACCTCCAGTTCTTGTGTAGCCAACCCCTGCACCGGTTCACGAATCGTCGGAACGACGCCAATCCGATCCGATGCCTTTGTTCTGGATGTGCCTCCCGATTTCGGTAGCCTTCCTCGCGACGACCACCAACGCCAGTGAATCCGATGCCTTGGTTCTAGATGTTCGTCCTGTAAGTACATGTCCCCAATTGATTGTTCTCACATTTGTAGAAGGAGCTGATGAGGGCACAGTTAAAAACAACAAAGAAATCTGAGTAGATGGGAGAGGTAATTTTACATCCCCATAGCTACTGTCCTAGCGATGGTTGTCAGATTGAAATGAATTTGCGTACGTAGTCTTAGTAAGGTAACATGCCATAAATTATAGGTTGGATGTCTATTTCCTTTCCAATCTTGGTGCAGCATGCCAATGTTGTTTTGGTAAACACATTTCAAATTCACAACCAAAGCCAGATGTGCTTAATAAAACCACACATTGTTGCTAATTTAAATATTGTGCTATATTTCTTCCTACATTTGGTTTGCTGAAGCAGTTGGTATGCCACCGTTATGTCTACATGAATCCATGTTTATTGGGAGGAACGGGAAACATGCGTTCGTGCAATTGAATTTGGGGAAGCATGTGTTACTTTTATTTTTGAAAAATGAAGCATGTGTTACTGTTGGTTGGGAGGAGAAATTACTCTCTGAACGTGTGACTTGTTCATCATAGGAGGCAAGTTCGGATTATTTTAGAGGTTAAGGTCCAGATAATGCTATTTGTTGGTCATTCCAGTTTTGCTACTTCTGCCTCTACTCTGCTAATTAGTAATCACGTTTCACAAACAAAATGTTTCGCGTTGTCAGGTTGTAATAATCATTGTGAAAGAGTGCATATTATTGCGGCTGCTAAACGAATCTGTATTGCCAACTGTCGTGAGTGCATCTTTTCCTTGAGTAAATCACGAGCCTCTGGTAGCCGGCACCCATAAATTACATGTGAGCACGTATAGGCTAGTTATAGTGCTAGTATCATAAGGAGTATCATGCATGCCACCTTGGCAAAAATCTGATGTGGCGCTATAATTAATGAGTAGAGATATAAAAGTGGTATCATAATATGATATTGTATCATAGCACGTGAAACTAGAAAATTTAATGTCAAATACATCCTATACACACAATTGCATTGAGATTCTACAAATAATTAAGTATCGTAAGATTATGATACTACTAGATGATACTAACCACTATGGAGGTAGTATCATAGACTTGTATCGTATGGATGATATCACTATATGATACTTTGCACTATGGCCAGCCAAATTACATGTGAGTGCATCTTCTACTTAGGAGTACATCACCAGCCTCTTATTGTGGCGGGCACCTGTGAAAGAGTGCATATTATTGCAGCTGCTAAACGAATCTGTATTGCCAACTGCCGTGAGTGCATCTTTTACTTGGAAGTAAATCACTAGCCTCTTATTGTGGCGGGCACCCATAAATTATATGTGAGGTCTTGCTACTCTTTTCATTGTGAACAACTACTTATTTCTAGAAATTAAGAGAATATGATGGACGGTTGTGCTTCCACGACCTCGGCCTTGAGTCTTCGAGCGTCCATGACATCCTCCCTTCCCTCCGTGCTTGTTGATCCATCCCTATCATAGGCATAGGACGGAGTATGAAGTAGCATACCATTCCACATGAACAATTGTAGGCGCGCATAAAGGAGAAGAATCACCTTTGTGTAACGTGTCGGTGTTGATGCACATGATGTTGCGAAGACTGAAGGTCGGGCTGCATCATCTCCCCCCACTTGAAAAAGAGTCATCCTCGACGATAACTCATCATGAACGTGTAGAGGAGGTAGATGAAAACAACTCTTGAATGTCCCTTCACTAGTCATGAGCCCTATCAATAGCGCAAGAGAAGCGAATCTTCTTGTCAAAGAGTAGCCAAAGTTCAACAGTTGTAGAGGAAGCTCGTAAGTAGAAGGAGGCCATCTTAGCAAAATGCCGGTGTGCTCTCATGGCAAGATCATTTGCAGTAGCCGTGTTGATGCACTTGTGGAAGTATCTCTCTAGAGCTCGTTTCGTCAACTCGTGCTCCGTAGAGGTTGACGTTCTCATTCTTGTACCTACACACACAATAGGCAAAACAAAGAATGTGTGTGCATGGTATATGAACACATCATCCATCATGATGTTCCATTTCTTTTGCACATCACCATTAGCGTTAAGCAAATTATCATAGTAAATATGGTGAATATGCTGAGTAAACAAGGGGACATGCTCAATATGGGTAAATGCAAAGTCTCCAAACTTTTAGAGAGCTATGGGGGCGATATCATTTACAAGCATTGTAACTGACGAGGGTGCTCCTCGGCAATGCCCACCATGAGGGGCTTAGGGTTGACGGAATCCTGCAGGCTAGCACGAGACATCGGATACCAAACAAACGGGGAGAGAGATTTACCCAGGTTCAGGGCCCTCGATGAGGTAAAACCCTTACTTCCTGCTTGTCAGATCTTGATTATCAAATATATCGGGTTACAATGGGGTAGCCGATAGGCTGCTATGGTCGACTCGCCGAGAGGCAAGGATTCTAGGATTTGTGCTCTAAGTCGCGGTGGTTCTACGTACTGTTGTTGTTGTTGTTGTTCGGTAGGCCCTCTCCTGACCCTTATATAGCAGGCCAGGTCCCAAGAGTCCTGTCCGAACTCGACTAGGTTACAATGAAATCTAATCTAGTCTTTCCTTTAACGATGTCTTCTTACCTTGTTCATCAAGAATCCGTCTTCTGGTAGGTCTCCTTTGTTGGAACCGACATATGGGCCCACCTTAATCTTTGGGCAATCTTCATGGGCCCCTAGTTGGGCCAAGGGAGGTAAACTAATGTTGGGTACGCGAAGGGTAATACCCACATCAGTACCCCTAAGTGACTGGTTGAAGTAAAGCTTCGGGCTAGGACTATAATTGTCTTCATCCGAACATCCTTAGCTATCGAAAAGAACTGAACTTTCTCATTTGTCATGATGTCAAAATTACTTGATATCGGGTGCACGTCCAGCGCTCCCGATGGGAGTAACCCCCAAGTCTAGGGACGGATGCTTGCAACCGTGCGTAGACTTAAGTTGTACTACTCGAAGATTCTGATGTCGATGATTTCCGAACTCCCTTTATCATCCGATATCTTTTAATATATCGGGTCTTCAAAGACTTCGGGTGAAGTCACATAGTCTGATAGTACGTAAGGGATAAAAGTAACGAGCCCAGCTAACGAGGGTGCTCCTCGGCAATGCCCACCTTTTGGGGCTTAGGGTTAACGGAATCCTGCAGGCTGACACGAGACATCGGATACCAAACAAACGGGGAGAGATATTTACCCAGGTTCAGGGCCCTCGATGAGGTAAAACCCTTACTTCCTGCTTGTCTGATCTTGATTATTGAAACTATCTAGTTACAATGGGGTAGCCGAAGGCTTCGACTATGATCTCGTCGAGAAGCTAAGATTTCTGATGACCTAGCTCTAGACTTGCGGTGGTTCCGGCTACAGTGATTGTGTGTCCCTCGGTAGACCCTCTCCTAGTCCTTATATTGCGAGCCAGGTCTCAAGAGTTCTATCCGGGTTCGACTGGGTTACAAAGAGTTCTACATCTAATTTTCCTTGTTTCTTCGTCTTCTTTCCTTGTTCGTCAAGAATCCTTCTTTGGAACCGACATAACGGCCCACCTTGGTCGGTGGATGATCTTCATGGGCCCCTGGTTGGGCCATAGGAGGTAGCGTAATACTAGTTACCCGAAGGGTAATAATGCCCACATCCGAAGAAGCTTCGGCCAGGGACTAAAATTGTCTTCTGTCGAACATTCATATCGAAAGATCTTGACTTCTTTGAAACAGAAACATCTTTTTTATTGGGTGCGCGTCCAGCGCTCCCGATGGGAGTAGCCCCCCGAGTCTAGGGACGGATGCTTGCAACCATCCGTAGACTCAAGTTGTACTACTCGAATGTTTTTATGTTGTCGATGTTTTCTGCAAACTTTCATGGTCATCCCATACTTTTTTTATATCGGGTCTTCAATATCTTCGAATTAGGTCATGCCTGTTGATAGTTTGTAAAGGATTTTGAGTAACGTGCTCAGTTTTACTCGATAAATCGATGATGGTTAACTGCCGATGGCAAAACAACGTTACTCTACTCAGAATCAAGTCCCCGGGCATGATTCTGGAGATACATTGAAATATTTGAGTCCTTAGCTTTTTATCGGGTGCGCGTCCAGCGCTCTCGATGGGAGTAGCCCCCCGAGTCTACGGACGGATGCTTGCAACCGTGCGTAGACTCAGTCAAGCTACTCGACATTTTAATTTCCTTCGGATGCTTCATGACGAGTCGATACTTTTTATGACATCATCAATGACGTCGCTACTGCGGCGGTTCAATGACATAACCTGACGGGCCCACCCTACTTCTGCGCGGTCAGTTAGGAAATGACTAGTCCTTGCGCATTGACCGAGGCGCCTCCTCAATTTCCGTGCGTGGTGGAGAAAATGTCCTTTGTTATGATAGATGCAATGACACATGGTGACCTAATCGCAGATCTCCTTTGATAACCTTTGTTTTATAAACGAGAAGGAAGAAATTTACTTTTTCCACTCTCCCTTTTCACAGTCTTTCTTCCTCGTTCGCCCTTCTTCCTCAAGGCTGCCGCGCCGCCGCCATTCTTTGATCTTCTTCCGATTCCCAAGCACTCTCGAAGATGGTGAAGAAGAAGAACCCCACGATTGCCGCCGGCGCCACATCCAATGGCGTCCACCGCCAAGGTTACATCCGGTGTGCCAAAGAGGGCGCATCGGAAGTCTCCGCCGCGGCGCCCATGCCCGGTGATTTGCCTGCTTCTACGACGACCAAGCGCGATGAGAAGAAAGCTCGTAGCCTTGGTCTGATTTCCGCTGACGAGGGGAACGTCATCCTTCCAGGTTTGGCTTCACGCCCCAATGCTCCTATCGGTTTTACTGTGATGTTCATGTCATTCTTGTACCGTGGACTTTCTCTCCCTGCCCATGAGTTTCTCCGGTGTCTTCTTCATGTGTATGAGATCCAGTTATGGCAACTGACTCCCAATTCGATCCTTCATCTCGCTATTTTCATTACCCTCTACGAGGCCTTTCTGGGCATCGAGCCTCACTGGGGTTTGTGGAAAAAGATCTTTTTTGTCAAACGCTATAACTGTAGCAGCGGTTCTTTTGTTACTGGTGGAGTTGGATTTGTTGTTCGCAAGGAAGCGAATTACTTCAATTTCCCAATGATAGAGTCGAGTTCAAGGATGGAGGTCGAAGTGGTTCTACATCAAAGACTCATCAGTAGCCAAAATTCTTCTGCCGAAGTTTGTTGATGTTCTTGAAGCTGTGCTGAAAAAATCTTGGAAGAATATACTGTCCCCAGAAGAAAAGCCTGCAGTCGATAGATTGTTTGACAAAATTCTTCGGATTCCGATGGTCAGACTATGATGGGTACCGAAATAGTGGTTGTTTTCTTAAAACGCCGAATCCAACCAGTCATGTCTAGAGCCCACCCAATGTGGTTATACTCGGGTCCCATGGATGAGACCAGAGTAAATGTCGCTGAGTTATCTGAGAAGGAATTATTAGATGAAGTTAGGCGCTTGACTCATTTCAGTCAAGAGGACTCAATCCCGCTTCTAGCTCCTCAAGCACGCGTTGATTCTGACCACCAACCGAATGAGGTAAATCCTTTCTCATACTTACAATAACTTTTGTATTCAGGATATGCTCTTTTCCTTTTGTTAAAAACCTTGACTTGTTTCGACAGGTCCTTTTAACTGCTGAATGTTTTCCGAATATATCGGATGAAAACCTCAAGGAGGGAGATTCCTCTGTCCCTATGGAGTCCCGTGCCGAGCAAAATGAAGTCTGAAGATGAAGACAATGTTCCTGCAAATCCTGAAGCTCTTTCTACAGACCATAGATCCTTTGCTGATGACATAAGTGATATGGCGGAGTCAAATCATGACAATGATGCTGATCATGCTGCCTTTGTTGATGCGAGGCGTGAGAAGGCCAACACCCAAACTTCAAAGAGATCGTCCGGCGGCTTCGCGTATCGAGGATGATTTGTTTGATTTGTAAGTTTCTTCTACTGCTCCAGGAACTCCTTTGCATTCCAGTACTCATTCTGATTGGTCTATATGCTTACAACGACGAGGGCTTCATAGAGCCTCCTTCGAAGAAGGCAAAGGCAAGCCCCAGCAAGCTAACTACCGTAGCTTCTGAAGCTTCGGCTCGAGCGGCAGCCCCGGCAGCCCAACTTTCAACAGACTTTCTTCCCTTTCTAAAGGGAAGGGAGATTCCTTCGGCTAGCTCGCCGCCGCAGCCTTCTCCTTCTCCTTCTCCTACCGAAAAGCCTGTAAGTTTTTCCGTTTTCTTTGATGATGGGCCTGCTTCTAACAACCCCCGAGTCTATATTTGACTGCTCACAGTTGAATGTGCACTTTGGAGAAAATATAACATTTGTTTTAAGGGATGCTAATTTCGTCTTCTTCTTCTTTTTATAGAACTTCCAAACGGTCATCACTACCTTGAAGGGTTTTGCCTCTCAATTCACTTCGCTCGAAGCCGATAAAATTCGACTTCAAAAGCAAGTTGAATCTACTTCTTCAAAGCATAACAATGCATGAAAATGGTTGCTGTAGCTTGCCAGAATGCAGATTCTTTGAAGGAGGAGCTTGATCGGCTGAAGAAAAAGCTGAAGGATGAGGAAAAACACTGAGGGCCGAAGCCGAAGCCCAAAGGAACGAGAAGGACGGCCTTCTTCGCCAATCCACTTTGGCCCTGCTTAGTAATCTTCATAATATAGCCTTTGAATTTTCATTTCTTATTCCTATTGTAACTCAAATTTTACTACTTATCTTCTGCAGAAGCTGCCGATATTCCTGCTGGTCCTTTGGACAAGCTCCCGGATGATTCTCCCGCCGATGCTCTGTCTATGACAATCGAGTCCAGCGAGCTTATTCAAGCCCTTCTTCAGAAAAACAAGGGAGTCATGTCAAGGATGCATGCCATGATCTTCCCAAAGGCCAACCAAGAGACACTACAAGAAAAGTTGCCATGGCCGACGAAGTTGAAGTCGCGCCGTGGTTGCTGGTGTACCATGGTCGACGATTTTGGTCCCTCCGTGCTGCATGTCAAAACTTTTTTTTCTCGTTTTTGAGGCCACCTAGCCCGACGAAAGCGGCCAAAACGTCGCGTATGGTGGCCCGGGACGTGGTGCATCGCGAATTCTCGGGTTCGCCGGCCGAGTCAACGCAAATCCGCACCACCGAGGGATGTAGGGCCCGAGATGGCAGCCTCTCCGGCATTGTTTTTTTCTCGATCGCGCCATCTCGTTCAACGTTCTCCGATCCGAGCCGTTTACGATGCGGGATCATGGGTCCCGCATGTCATCCTCTATGAACCAAAATTCTTTCTATTCTTGGATTTTTTTTGACCCCCCGATTTCTGGCTACTTCCTTTTCTTTTGATCCCTTGCCGCCTTGGAAACGTTGAGACCGCCGTGCTGCTAAATGGGACCCGCATGTCATCCTCTATGTGCAATCAACTTTCTTTTCTTGGAGTTTTTTTTGGCACCTCAAATTTGGTCACTTGCCTTTTTCTTTCGATCCCCTGCCGCCTCTCAAACGGTGATACCGCTGCCGCTAACCGGGACCCGCATGTCATCCTCTATGCACTATAAAACTTTCTTTTCTTGAATTATTTTTGGCACCTCATATTTGGTCACTTGCCTTTTTCTTTCGATCCCACGCCGCCTCTCAAACGGTGATACCGCCGCTCGCTAAATGGGACCCGCATGTCATCCTCTATGTACTATAAAACTTTCTTTTCTTGGAGTTTTTTTTTGGCACCTCAAATTTGGTCACTTGCCTTTTTCTTTCGATCCCCTGCCGCCTCTCAAACGGTGATACCGCTGCTGCTAACTCGGGACCCGCATGTCATCCTCTATGTACTATAAAACTTTCTTTTCTTGAATTATTTTTGGCTGCTCATATTTTTTCACTTGCCTTTTTCTTTCGATCCCCTGCCGCCTCTCAAACGGTGATACCGCTGCTGCTAAATGGGACCCGCATGTCATCCTCTATGTACTATAAAACTTTCTTTTCTTGAATTATTTTTGGCTCCTCATATTTGGTCACTTGCCTTTTTCTTTCGATCTCATGCCACGTTTGAAACGTTGAGGAACCTCGCCGGCTCATGGGACCCGCATGTCATCCTCTATGTGCTATAAATGTTTATTTTCTTTATTTTTTTTTCACCCTCTCGATTTTTGGCTATTTCCCTTTTTCTTTTGATCCCCGCCGCCTTTGAAACGTTGAGACCGCCGTCTGCTAAATGGGACCCGCATGTCATCCTCTACGTACAATAAAGTTTCTTTTCTTGGATTATCTTTGGCTCCTCGATATTTTGTCACTTGCCTTTTTCTTTCGATCTCATGCCGCCTTTGAAACGTTGAGTAAGGCCAGCGGCTCATGGGTCCCGCATGTCATCCTCTACGAACAATAAAAGTTTCCTTTCTTGGAGTTATTTTTTACCCCTAATTTCTCGCTATTTGCCTTTTTCTTTTGATCTCCTGCCCCCTCTGAAACGATGAGGACGCTGTTGGCAGGTCGGTCCCACATGTCATCCTCTATGAACAATAAAAGTTTCCTTTGATGGATTTATTTTGAACCCCTAATTAATTTTCTGGATATTTCCCCGCCGCCTTGGAATCGTTGAGGATGCTCGCTGCCTCATGGGTCCCGCATGTCATCCTCTCGTAACGGTAAATGTTTATTTTCTTGGATTTTGTTGACCAAACGATTTTTGGCTTATTTTTTCTTTCGATCACCTGCGGCCTTTAAAACGTTGAGGACGCTCGCCGGCTCACGGGTCCCACATGTCAACCTCTATGAACAATAAACGCCGAGGATGCCGTTGCCTCATGGGTCCCGCATGTCATCCTCTCGTAACGAAAATGTTTCTTTTCTTGGATTTTTTACCAACAGATTTTTGGTTTATTTTTTCTTTCCATCCTCGCCGCCTTTAAAATGTTGACGACGCTTGTTGGCTCATGGGTCCCCGATGTCAACCTCCCCGTACAAGAAACATATGATATCTTGATTATTTTGCAGACAATAAACAATGTATTGCGCTCTGAGCTATTTCAAACGGATAACTAAATCTTTATTTTTACATAAACAAACTTATATGTTGAATCTCCTTGTTTTTTTGTCTTTGCGAAGCATAGGACTTTCCTGTTTTTTTAGAAAATTCGGAACTTTCTGTTTTGGAGTGGGCTGAAATTGTACGAGTCAAAAGGCCTAGCAGGATAGTTCGAAGGCCCGGATGTCCGGATGCAGCCCAATTGAAATCTTTCTTCTTGGATTTTTTTCACCCCCGATTTCCGGCTACTTCATTTTTCTTTTGGTTCCGTGCCGCCTCTCAAACGGTGAGACCGCTGCTCGCAAAATGGGACCCGCATGTCATCCTCTATGTACAGTAAAATTTCTTTTCTTAGATTATATTTGGCTCCTGATATTTGGTCACTTGCCTTTTTCTTTCGATCTCATGCCACGTTTGAAACGTTGAAAAACCTGCTCGCCCATGGGACCCGCATGTCATCCTCTATGTACAATAAAACTTTCTTTTCTTCGATTTTTTTTGGCAC
>NC_061510.1:193002599-193019414 GCF_022539505.1 Lolium rigidum | reverse complement strand
CGGCCAAGTTCCGGCCAAGTTCCGAAAGTCGTCCATTTCCTTGCAGTAACATCCAGTAAGGTTTTCGTGCAATTTCGGAACTTGGGCGGAACTTGGGCGGAAGTTCCGGTGGGCGGAAGTTCCGGTCCCTCGGGGCGGAAGTTCCGGCCTGATGCTTTTTCCTGGGCGCTGGAGGGCATCTCGGGGGCATCTTGGAGGAATCTGGCCGGAAGTTCCGGTCCTGGAGGGCGGAAGTTCCGGCTGGGGCGCTGTAGCTCCATCTTCTTGATTTCCAGCTCTCTCTCCAATGGCTTGCGTCTTGGTCGATGCACCTTTGCGTGTCGTCTTGGCGATGAAGCATATGATGCGGTGAAGACCGAAGGTCGGGCTGCATCAGGCATTCAAGACCAAACTTGGTCTATATGAGTGGCTCGTTATGCCATTTGGTCTATCCAATGCTCCATCAACTTTCATGCGCCTCATGAATCACATCTTGCGTCCTCTCATTGGCAAGAGTGTGGTTGTCTATTTCGATGATATTCTTATTTATAGCAAATGTCTCGAGGACCATGTGCAACATGTGAGAGAAGTCTTGTGCATCTTGCGTCATGAAAAGCTTTATGCTAACCTCCCCAAATGCACCTTTGCTCAAAACAAATTGGTTTTCCTTGGCTTTGTGGTTTCCGCTAATGGAATTGAAGTTGATTCTTCCAAGGTAGAGGCCATCCATAATTGGCCTACTCCTACAAATGTTGGCCAAGTCCGAAGTTTTCATGGCCTTGCCGGGTTTTATCGCCGCTTTGTGAAAGATTTTAGCACCATTGCTTGCCCTTTGAATGAGCTTACCAAGAAGAATGTTCCGTTTGTTTGGGGCAAGGCCCAACAAAATGCTTTTGATGAGTTGAAGAAACGCCTTACCGAAGCTCCCCTTCTTGTTCTTCCAAATTTTTCCAAAACTTTTGAGATTGAGTGTGATGCAAGTGGACTTGGTATTGGTGGTGTTCTTATGCAAGAGGGCAAACCCGTGGCATACTATAGTGAGAAGTTAGATGGCGCACGCCTCAACTATCCTATATATGACAAGGAGCTCTACGCTTTGGTTCGTGTTCTTGAAGTTTGGCAACACTATCTTTGGCCAAAAGAGTTCATCATTCACTCCGACCATGAGTCTTTGAAGTACTTGAAAAGCCAACACAATTTGAACAAACGTCATGCAAAATGGGTTGAGTTCATTGAGTCCTTCCCGTATGTCATCAAATACAAGAAGGGCAAGGACAATGTAGTGGCGGACGCTCTTTCCCGCAAAAACACCCTTTTGTTGACTCGCTTGGATTTTCACGTGTTGGGACTCGAAGAGATCAAAGAACTCTATACTTCCGATTCTTTCTTTGCTCCGATATTTGAGAAGTGTTCCGTTGACCGAGGATTTGATGATTTCTATTTGCATGATGGCTACTTGTTTAAAGCTAACAAGATTTGTATTCCCGAGTCTTCGCTTCGAAAATTGCTTTTGCAAGAGTCACATGGAGGTGGTCTTATGGGACACTTCGGAAGAGAGAAGACATATGCCATGCTTTCGACCCACTACTATTGGCCAAGAATGTACCGCGACGTGGAACGCCTTTGCCGCCGGTGCACCACTTGCTTACAAGCTAAGTCTACCTCTAATCCCTATGGTCTTTATACGCCTTTGCCTATACCTCATGCACCATGGACGGACATTAGCATGGATTTTGTTCTAGGATTGCCTCGCACTAAGCATGGACATGATTCTATGTTTGTGGTAGTGGATAGATTCTCTAAGATGGCTCATTTCATACCTTGCCATAAGAGCGATGATGCTTCACACATTGCTTCGTTGTTTTTCAGGGAAATCGTTCGCCTACATGGAGTGCCGCGAAGCATTGTGTCGGATCGAGACGTCAAGTTCATGAGTTATCTTTGGAAGTCGCTCATGGCCAAGTTTGGAGTGAAGCTCTTATTCTCATCATCCTCGCATCCGCAAACGGACGGCCAAACGGAAGTGGTCAATCGAAGCCTCTCCACCCTTCTACGCATCCTCGTGAAGAAAAACTTGAAGTCATGGGAGGAATGCATTCCACACGCGGAGTTCGCCTACAACCGCGCCAAGCACTCGACTACATCAAGGAGTCCCTTCATGGTCGTCTACGGGTTTGAGCCGCTCACGGCGCTCGACATGCTCCCACTCCCACTTCATGAGCGGATCAACATGGACTTCGACAAGCGCACCGCCGCCGTCAAGAAACTTCATGAAGAGACAAGAGCTACCATTCAAGAACATGTGCTTCGTCAAGCTACAAGACTCAATGCCAAGAAGAAGGAACGCATCTTTGAGGAAGGCGACCTCGTTTGGATCCACCTCCGGAAGGAAAGATTCCCTCATGAACGCAATTCGAAGCTCAAGCCAAGAGGAGATGGTCCCTTCAAGGTCCTCAAACGCATCAACAACAACGCTTACGTCATCGACATCCCCACCTCCAAGTACTTGGTGAGCAACACGTTCAACGTGTCGGACTTATCGCCATATCACGAAGATGAAGAGGAGCAAGAGTCGAGGACGACTCTTTCCCAAGGGGGGGGAGATGATGCGGGGTGGCCTTCGGTCACCTCCACACCAAGACCAACAAGTCCCCCAAGTGGACCGATGACACGAGCCCGAGCCAAGGCTCTACAAGATGAGGTGAACTCGCTCCTCACTACCCTTGATCTTGGTACCCCTTTGGACGGATTGCTACCTCATGCCGACGTGCTATGTGTCATTAGGTACAAGGCACATCAAGACCTCGGAGAGGAGGAGGCACCAAGGTCAAGGGAGCGAGAGAAGCAGCTGGACATGAAGAGGATCATGGAGCCGAAGCCGACGTCGCTCGAAGCGCTCCAAGGAAGAGACGGACGCTGGCCGGTCCAGGACCCGGTCGGACCGGACCTACAACCGGGCTCCACGGTCACAGGCCCGGTCGACCGGCCGGAAACCGGGCCAGCCCCTCGTATCGGACGACGACCGGAAACCTCGCGAGAATCCGGTTTCCGACCGGTCGACCGGACCCATGACCGGCCGCCGGTCACGGGCCCGGTCGGACCGGACCCATGACCGGACAGCCCGGTCCCAGGCCCGGTCCGACCGGATCCCAAACCGGACTCGACGAGGGTGCCCCACCAAACCGCCTTAACTTATCCTTTTGCGTACACTGTTCGCCCTTGCCGTGCTGTGTGTGCCTATATAAGTAGCTGGAATCCCTCATTAGCTCTTTAGACTTGTTTTGAACTCAAACCCTAACTTTGAGCTTAGTCTCCCTTGGGTATCATCCCTCTGTAATCAAGGCACCTTGGTTGTTGACTTAGATCTTGTTGAAGGAGATTCTAGTACTTGTTACTCTCTCTCCTTCCCCAAGCTCTTCCTCTCCAATCCCAATCTCTCTCCGGGAATTCTACCGCGTGTCTCTTCCACGGAGATTCTATTGGCGTGGTCCATCGAGCCACGGAGGTAAGCATCGGGTGTATCGGGTTGGTGTGCGTGCGTGAGTCTCGGAGATCCTCGTGTTCATCGCCGTGTTCTTCGTGTTCCTCGCGTTTTCCCATCTCCCCCTTCGGTTTCGACGTCAATCCGCAAGATCGGGCCACACTCGGGGTCTTAGACCTCATCACCATGCGAAGATTTTCCAGTGCTCACGGAGGAACTCGACGAGCGCGCTTTCCTATGAGAGGTCCATGTTTGTTGCAATGGACGTCGTTTTCTTTGGGTCTGTCGGGTGAATCTGCACCTCCTTGGAATCCTTAGTAGTGTTGAAGGTTGGCTCCCTGGGTGACCTTCCTGCATCTGGCAACACATCATAATCAGTTGTGAGCCTTGACGCCATATATTCTGTTTGCATCCCTAAAGTTTCTGACAGTCGATGAAAATCCTTGTCACATTTATCAGCTAACGCGAAACTTCCTTTGACTGTAATTGGTCCCTTAGGTCCAGGTAGCCTCCATAACAGGTACGTGTAGTGTGGTACCGCCATAAACCTGGCATATGCTGGTCGTCCCAACAAGGCGTGATATTGCGATGGGAAGTCCACAACTTCAAACTCCAGTCTTTCTATCCTGTAGTTTTCTCGGGTCCCAAACTGAACGTCGAGATTAATCTTTCCCAACGGATAACTCGGCTTCTCTGGCGTGATTCCATGGAAACGTGTGTCGGTTGGTTTTAGATTTGCCAGGGATATGTTCATCTTCCTTAGTGTATCTGCATACATAAGGTTTAAACTGCTGCCTCCATCTATGAATACTCGAGATACGTCGAATCCTGCGATCACCGCTGGCAAGATAAGTGCTAACTGCCCTGGTCGAGGGACTTGCTGCGGATGATCCGCAATGGTGAAGCCAATGTCCTGTCCCGACCAATTTAGGTACTCAATCGTTGGTGGAGGCATCTTCTCTGCCATGAACACTTGCCGCGAGATTACTTTCTGCGCCCTATTAGATGGCATAGCTTTCTGAATCATCGAGACCGCACCATTGGAGTTAGGATCAACATATGGAGGTGGGTGTGGTGCTGCCGCTATTCTGAGCTGGTGTCGATTTTCGTCCGTGATCACGGGAGGAGGTGGTAGGTGGATCTCACTCCTGGGCCCCTGGGGATTTCTATTTGTTGCTTGAACATTGGCTAGCCCTGCAACCCGCAACATTGCTTGAAAATTGCGACAGTCCTTCTGAAGATGTCCTGACTGCCTTCTCCCATTATTGTCGAGATAAAAATGCATCTGACATGGCCCGTTCATCATATCCTCGGGAGATACGAAAGGTCTCTGAAATCTTTGCCCACTATTTTGCCTGTTATTCCGAGATTCATCTCTATTGTCGCCTCGCTGCTTGTTACTCCTTTGATATTCATCTCTATTGTTTCCTCCTGTGTTGCCCCGAAACCCAGCCGATATCTGGCCAGGAGCATCGTAACTCGAGATTTGTCGAGGAAATCGTCGTCTATTTTGAAAATTTCGACTGCGGTCCTCCTCTGGTGACCTGTGTCGTTTATTATGAACAGCATCTTCTCCATCTGCCCATCTATTTGCTATCTCCATCAACGCTGCCACTGTCCTTGGGTTGGTTCCCCCCAAGTCTTCGACAAAATCTCCTCGTCGAATTCCTGCCACAAACGCATCTATTGCTCTCTCGTCAGATATATTCTCTGCCGAGTTTTTAATAATGTTCCACCTTTGAATGTATTTCCTCATTGATTCATCATGTTTTTGTCGACATGCTCTCAACTCTTCTAGTGACGCAGGTTTTTTGCAGGTAGATCGGAAATTCTTGACAAACACATCCTCAAAACTATCCCAGCTGTCGATGGAACCTGGGGGAAGTTTCTTTATCCAAGATCGTGCGGCTCCGCTCAAATGCACTTGGATGCTCTGCATGGTTGTTGCCCTTGTTCCGCCTATCAGCTTCACCGTCTCGAGGTAATCAACGAGCCAATCCTCGGGATCCTGTAGACCATCAATTTTTTTGAAATTTTCGGGTAACTTAAACCCTGATGGGACTTGAGTTTTCCGGACTCGTCTCATGAAACACGGGAGTCCACACAGATCTTCCTCAGAAACTTCTGGTGAGTGCCGAAGTTCCCTTCTGCTCTGTCGTGCTCTATCCACCCTTGTCTGAGTCGCTGAGTCTCTTGATCCACTTGCTCTCGGTGGATCTTGCACTGCTACGGTAGGTCACGGACTATTTTGCCTTGCAGTTCCTTCAGGAGGTGTAGCTGCGAACGCTGCTCCCATGGCTCCACACCCTACCATGGCCATGTTATACAACGCTTCTCTTGGATCTCCGGGAGGTGGCCTGGATGCTAAGATGAAAGCTTGCGTTGCCATGTATCCCGCTTCCGGTGTTTTTGGAATGATATTCCCCCTCGTGTCGATTGACATAAAAGGCATATCGAGGTTTTGAATTAAGTTCTCTCTTTCAGCTTCAGGTATATTTTGCAGCCGAGATCTTGCTCTCCTTCGAGCTTCCCTATGACTATCTCCCGAAGTTCTTGAATTTCCGCTTAACTCTGCCCTTCGCCTGCTTGACGCGGAAGCGGCTTCCTGCCTCTTGTCCAACTCGATTTTCTGTTTCTCGAACTCCCTTCTGGTACGTGGAAGCCTATATTGATATGCTTGTAACTCCGTAGGTGTCGCCGTAATGTCATTGGTTTTGTACCATCAATAGCTCTTGCGACTCGATCCCATACTGCCTGCGGAAATTGCACCATCTCTCGTGTTCCTGGACCGATATATTTTGTTCCTAAACCTCGCGTTAGATCTGCAGGATCAACGTACGGATTTCGACTTGGTTCTCCAATTACATAGATCTGATGATATTTTGGATTCTGAACTTTGTCGGGTTTGGTGACACCATCATTGGGATTGGTGAAGACCTTTCCAACAGTAGTAGATCTGTCGATGAAGATGAAGTTGTCGACGTCGCTCGAGTCATTGCTTATATCGGAGTCCGCAGATGACTCGAAAGACATGTCGCTGAAGATCTTGGCGAGTTTGTCACTTGCCCTGGTGCTGATGAAGCGTGGCGACGAAATCTATTCTTCGCCTGTTGACGATGTTGAATCCGAAAATCGGAATCGACCGCTGACAATCCCGACGAGATCGGAATTTCGAGACGATATGATCCTTCCTTCTCGACGCGGAATTGGAACTCGCCAAACGTCATCTCCATAGGCTCCTCCAGATACGCATATGCATCCAAACGGGAGGGCGGGTGAGGAACAAAATCAACTAGACCAGTTTCGATCTGTTTACCTCTGTCCAAAGCGTTGCTTGCAGTTGATGAAGTCAACGATCTTGAACGTGCCATCGAGATCAGCTCCTTGTCGCCTCTAATCCCCACGGTCGGTGCCAATTGACAAGGTATTAACTTATCAATGCCTACGTATCGTAGACTAGGGTTTCGTTGGAAGTAGAGGGCAAGTAGATCTCGAAGGTTTCAGCCGAAAAGTACTCGACGATTATGAAACTAGGGTTCTGTTGACAATTGATTCGATCATCTCTTCGTCCCTCGACTCCCCCTTATATAGGAGGTGGAGCCGAGAGATTCGTAATACACAAGTTACAGAGTCCGGGAGGGTTTCTAACCCGTCCCGTAAAATTACAAGTCTCCATATTTCCTAATACAACTCTAACTTTCCTTAACACCAATTGGGCTTCCGATCTTCATATTCTTCGACTTGTGGGCCTTCAGTAAACCCTGGGTACCATCTTCGGCAGGCCCACTGGGGATGCCTATGTCAATTGGTGATGATGAAAAGTGCCCTTGATAGTATACTTCAAACCATGAAGGAGCCGCTGCAACGTCATTGATGCGTGTAGTTGACACGTCCGTTGGGAACCCCAAGAGGAAGGTGTGATGCGCACAGCGGCAAGTTTCCCTCAGTAAGAAACCAAGGTTTAATCGAACCAAGAGGGAGTCAAGAAGCACGTTGAAGGTTGATGGCGGCGGGATGTAGTGCGGCACAACACCGTAGATTCCGGCGCCAACGTGGAACCCGCACAACACAACCAAAGTACTTTGCCCCAACGAAACAGTGGAGGTTGTCAATCTCACCGGCTTGCCGTAACAAAGGATTAACCGAATTGTGTGGAAGATGATTGTTTGCAGAGAAAACAGAGAAACAAGTATTGCAGCAGATTTGTATTTCAAGTATTAAAAGAATGGACCGGGGTCCACAGCTCACTAGAGGTGTCTCTCCCATAAGATAAAAGCATGTTGGGTGAACAAATTACAGTCGGGCAATTGACAAATAGAGAGGGCATAACAATGCACATACATGGCATGATAAGTATAGTGAGATTTAATTGGGCATTACGACAAAGTACATAGACCGCCATCCAACCGCATCTATGCCTAAAAAGTCCACCTTCGAGGTTATCGTCCGAACCCCTTCCAGTATTAAGTTGCAAAGCAACGATGACAATTGCATTAAGTATGGTGCGTAATGTAATCAACAACTACATCCTCGGACATAGCGCCAATGTTTTATCCCTAGTGGCAACAAGCACAACACAACCTTAGGGGTTTCGTCACTCCCCTGAGTGTCAATGCGGGCATGAACCCACTATCGAGCATAAATACTCCCTCTTGGAGTTACTAGCATCAACTTGGCCAGAGCCTCTACTAATAACGGAGAGCATGCAAGATCATAAACAACACATATGAAATAACTTGATAATTAACATAACATGGTATTCTCTATCCATCGGATCCCGACAAACACAACATAGAGTATTACGGATAGATGATCTTGATCATGTTAGGCAGCTCACAAGATCCAACAATGAAGCACAATGAGGAGAAGAAAACCATCTAGCTACCGCTATGGACCCATAGTCCAGGGGTGAACTACTCACTCATCACTCCGGAGGCGACCATGGCGGTGTAGAGTCCTCCCGGGAGATGAATCCCCCTCTCCGGCAGGGTGCCGGAGGAGATCTCCGAATCCCCCGAGATGGGATCGGCGGCGGCGGCGTCTCGATAAGGTTTTCCGTGTCGTGGTTTTTCGCATCGGGGTTTCGCGACGGAGGCTTTAAGTAGGCGGAAGGGCAGAGTCGGGGGCCGACGAGGGGCCCACACCACGGGCGGCGCGGGCCCCCCTTGGCCGCGCCGCCATGTGGTTTGGCCACCTCGTGGCCCCACTTCGTATGCTCTTCGGTCTTCCGGAAGGTTCGTGGCGAAATAGGCCCCCGGGTCTTCGTTTCGTCCAATTCCGAGAATATTTTGTTACTAGGATTTCGAAACCAAAAACAGCGAAAACAAAGAATCGGCACTTCGGGATCTTGTTAATAGGTTAGTTCCAGAAAATGCACGAATATGACATAAAGTGTGCATAAAACATGTAGGTATCATCAATAATATGGCATAGAACATAAGAAATTATCGATACGCGGAGACGTATCAAGCATCCCCAAGCTTAGTTCTGCTCGTCCCGAGCAGGTAAAACGATAACAAAGATAATTTCTGAAGTGATATGCCATCATAACCTTGATCATACTATTTGTAAACATATGTAGTGGATGCAACGATCAAAACAATGGTAATGACATGAGTAAACAAGTGAATCATAAAGCAAAGACTTTTCATGAATAGTACTTCAAGACAAGTATTAATAAGTCTTGCATAAGAGTTAACTCATAAGGCAATAAATCAAAGTAAAGGCATTGAAGCAACACAAAGGAAGATTAAGTTTCAGCGGTTGCTTTCAACTGGTAACATGTATATCTCATGGATAATTGTCAACATAGAGTAATATAACAAGTACAATATGCAAGTATGTAGGAATCAATGCACAGCTCACACAAGTGTTTGCTTCTTGAGGTGGAGAGAGATAGGTGAACTGACTCAACATAAAAGTAAAAGAATGGTCCTTCAAAGAGGAAAGCATCGATTGCTATATTTGTGCTAGAGCTTTTATTTTGAAAACATGAAACAATTTTGTCAACGGTAGTAATAAAGCATATGAGTTATGAAAGTTATATCTTACAAGTTGCAAGCCTCATGCATAGTATACTAATAGTGCCCGCACCTTGTCCTAATTAGCTTGGACTACCGGATCTTTGCAATGCACATGTTTTAACCAAGTGTCACAATGGGGTACCTCCATGCCGCATGTACAAAGGTCTAAGGAGAAAGCTCGCATTTTGGATTTCTCGCTTTTGATTATTCTCAACTTAGACATCCATACCGGGACAACATGGACAACAGATAATGGACTCCTCTTTAATGCATAAGCATGTGGCAACAATTATTATTCTCATATGAGATTGAGGATATATGTCCAAAATCGAAACTTCCACCATGATTCATGGTTTTAGTTAGCGGCCCAAAGTTCTTCTCTAACAATATGCATGCTCCAACCATAAAGGTGGTAGATCTCTCTTACTTCAGACAAGACGGACATGCATAGCAACTCACATGATATCCAACAAAGAATAGTTGATGGCGTCCCCGAAACATGGTTATCGCACAACAAGCAACTTAATAAGAGATAAAGTGCATAAGTACATATTCAATACCACAATAGTTTTTAAGCTATTTGTCCCATGAGCTATATATTGCAAAGGTGAATGATGGAATTTTAAAGGTAGCACTCAAGCAATTTACTTTGGAATGGCGGATAAATACCATGTAGTAGGTAGGTATGGTGGACACAAATGGCATAGTGGTTGGCTCAAGTATTTTGGATGCATGAGAAGTATTCCCTCTCGATACAAGGTTTAGGCTAGCAAGGTTATTTGAAACAAACACAAGGATGAACGGTACAGCAAAACTCACATAAAAGACATATTGTAAACATTATAAGACTCCATACCGTCTTCCTTGTTGTTCAAAACTCAATACTAGATGTTATCTAGACTCTAGAGAAACCAAATATGCAAACCAAATTAGCAAGCTCTAAGTATTTCTTCATTAATGGGTGCAAAGTATATGATGCAAGAGCTTAAACATGAGCACAACAATTGCCAAGTATCAAATTATCCAAGACATTTTAGAGTTACTACATGTAGTATTTTCCAATTCCAACCATATAACAATTTAACGAAGAAGAAACTTCGCCATGAATACTATGAGTAGAGCCTAAGGACATATTTGTCCATATGCTACAGCGGAGCATGTCTCTCTCCCATAAAGTGAATGCTAGGATCCATTTTATTCAAACAAAAACAAAAAAACAAAAACAAACCGACGCTCCAAGCAAAGTACATAAGATGTGACGGAATAAAAATATAGTTTCAGGGGAGGAACCTGATAATGTTGTCGATGAAGAAGGGATGCCTTGGGCATCCCCAAGCTTAGACGCTTGAGTCTTCTTATAATATGCGGGGGTGAACCACCGGGCATCCCCAAGCTTAGAGCTTTCACTCTCCTTGATCATATTGCATCATACTCCTCTCTTGATCCTTGAAAACTTCCTCCACACCAAACTCGAAACAACTCATTAGAGGGTTAGTGCATAATAAAAATTCACATGTTCAGAGGTGACACAATCATTCTTAACACTTCTAGACATTGCATAAAGCTACTGGACATTAATGGATCAAAGAAATTCATCCAACATAGCAAAAGAGGCAATGCAAAATAAAAGGCAGAATCTGTCAAAACAGAACAGTCCGTAAAGATGGATTTTGTTAGGCCACCAGACTTGCTCAAATGAAAATGCTCAAATTGAATGAAAGTTGCGTACATATCTGAGGACCACGCACGTAAATTTTCTTAATTTTCTGAGCTACCTACAGGGAGGTAGACCCAGATTCGTGACAGCAAAGAAATCTGGAACTGCGCAAGAATCCAAATCTAGTACTTACTTTACTATCAAAGACTTTACTTGGCACAACAAAACATAAAACTAAGATAAGGAGAGGTTGCTACAGTAGTAAACAACTTCCAAGACACAAATATAAAAAAAAATACTGTAGTAAAAACATGGGTTGTCTCCCATAAGCGCTTTTCTTTAACGCCTTTCAGCTAGGCGCAGAAAGTGTATCTCAAGTGACATCGAGAGACGAAGCATCAACATCATAATTTGTTCTAATAATAGAATCATAAGGTAACTTCATTCTCTTTCTAGGGAAGTGTTCCATACCTTTCTTGAGAGGAAATTGATATTTAATATTACCTTCCTTCATATCAATAGTAGCACCAACGGTTCGAAGAAAAGGTCTTCCCAATATAATGGGGCAAGATGCATTGCATTCAATATCCAAGACAACAAAATCAACGGGGACAAGGTTATTGTTAACCATAATATGAACATTATCAACTTTCCCCAAAGGTTTCTTTTTAGCATTATCGGCGAGATTAACATCCAAATAACAATTTTTCAATGGTGGCAAGTCAAGCATATCATAGACTTTTTTAGGCATAACGAAATACTTGCACCAAGATCACATAAAGCATTACAATCAAAATCTTTGACTCTCATTTTAATGATGGGCTCTCAACCATCCTCTAGCTTTCTAGGAATAGAAGTTTCAAGTTTTAGTTTCTCTTCTCTAGCTTTTATGAGAGCATTTGTAATATGTTTTGTGAAAGCCAAGTTTACGACGCTAGCATTAGGACTTTTAGCAAGTTTTTGTAAGAACTTTATAACTTCAGAGATGTGGCAATCATCAAAATCTAAATCATTACAATCTAAAGCAATGGGATTATCATCCCCAAGGTTGGAAAAAATTTCAGCAGCTTTATCACAAGCAGCTTCAGCAGCTTTAGCAGCTTCGGTAATTTTGCGCGCTTTGCACTAGGAGTAGAAACATTGCCAACACCAATTATTTTACCATTGATAGTAGGAGGTGCAGCAACATATGAATCATTAGCATTGCTAGTGGTGGTAATAGTCCAAACTTTAGCTACATTTTCCTTTTTAGCTAGTTTTTCATTTTCTTCTCTATCCCACCTAGCACGCAGCTTCAGCCATTAATCTTATATTCTCATTAATTCTAACTTGGATGGCATTTGCTGTAGTAACAATTTTATTTTCAATATCCCTATTAGGCATAACTTTCGATTTCAAAAGATCAACATCGGAGGCAAGACTATCAACTCTAGAAGCAAGAATATCAATTTTATTGAGCTTTTCCTCAACGTATTTGTTAAAGGCAGCTTTGTGTACTAATAAATTCTTTAAGCATGGATTCAAGTCCAGGGGGTGTATTCCTATTATTGTTGTAAGAATTCCCATAAGAATTAGCATAACCGTTACCATTATTATAAGGATATGACCTATAGTTATTACTAGAATTGTTCCGATAAGCATTGTTGTTGAAATTATTATTTTTAATGAAGTTTACATCAACATGTTCTTCTTGGGCAACCAATGAAGCTAATGGAACATTATTAGGATCAACATTAGTCCTACCATTAACAAGCATAGACATAATAGCATCAATCTTATCACTCAAGGAAGAGGTTTCTTCAACGAATTTACCTTCTTACCTTGTGGAGCTCTTTCCGTGTGCCATTCAGAGTAATTAACCATCATATTATCAAGAAGCTTTGTTGCTTCACCAAGAGTGATGGACATAAAGGTACCTCCAGCAGCTGAATCCAATAAATTCCGCGAAGAAAAATTTAGTCCCGCATAGAAGGTTTGGATGATCATCCAAGTAGTCAATCCATGGGTTGGGCAATTTTTAACCAGAGATTTCATTCTTTCCCAAGCTTGAGCAACATGTTCATTATCTAATTGTTTAAAATTCATTATGCTACTCCTCAAAGATATAATTTTAGCAGGGGGATAATATCTACCAATAAAAGCATCCTTGCATTTAGTCCATGAATCAATACTATTCTTAGGCAGAGATAGCAACCAATCTTTAGCTCTTCCTCTTAATGAGAAAGGAAACAATTTTAATGTTATAATGTCACCATCTACATCTTTATATTTTTGCATTTCACATAGTTCAACAAAATTATTGAGATGGGCAGCAAAGCATCATCAGAACTAACACCGAAAATTGCTCTCGCATAACTAGATTCAGTAAAGCGGTGTTTAATTTCAAAGAATTCTCACTGTAGTAGCGAGTGGAGCAATAGGTGTGCATAGGAAATCATTATTATTTGTGCTAGTGAAGTCACACAACTTAGTATTTTCAGGGTTGGCCATTTTAGCAGTAGTAATAAAACAAACTAGATAAAGTAAATACAAGTAAACTAATTTTTTTGTGTTTTTGATATAGCAAACAAGACAGTAAATAAAGTAAAACTAGCAACTAATTTTTTTGTGTTTTGATATAATGCAGCAAACAAAGTAGTAAATAAAATAAAGCAAGACAAAAACAAAGTAAAGAGATTGAGAAGTGGAGACTCCCTTGCAGCGTGTCTTGATCTCCCCGCAACGGCGCCGTAAATTTGCTTGATGCGTGTAGTTGACACGTCCGTTGGGAACCCCAAGAGGAAGGTGTGATGCGCACAACGGCAAGTTTCCCTCGCAAGAAACCAAGGTTTAATCGAACCAAGAGGAGTCAAGAAGCACGTTGAAGGTTGATGGCGGTGGGATGTAGTGCGGCGCAACACCGGAGATTCCGGCGCCAACGTGGAACCCGCACAACACAACCAAAGTACTTTGCCCCAACGAAACAGCTGAGGTTGTCAATCTCACCGGCTTGCCGTAACAAAGGATTAACCGAATTGTGTGGAAGATGATTGTTTGCAGAGAAAACAAGAAAACAAGTATTGCGAACAGATTTGTATTTCGATATTAAAAGAATGGACCGGGGTCCACAGTTCACTAGAGGTGTCTCTCCCATAAGATAAAAGCATGTTGGGTGAACAAATTACAGTCGGGCAATTGACAAATAGAGAGGGCATAACAATGCACATACATGGCATGATAAGTATAGTGAGATTTAATTGGGCATTACGACAAAGTACATAGACCGCCATCCAACCGCATCTATGCCTAAAAAGTCCACCTTCAAAGTTATCGTCCGAACCCCTTCCAGCATTAAGTTGCAAAGCAACAGACAATTGCATTAAGTATGGTGCGTAATGTAATCAACAACTACATCCCTGGACATAGCGCCAATGTTTTATCCCTAGTGGCAACAAAGACAACACAACCTTAGGGTTTCTCGTCACTCCCCAGGTGTCAATGCGGCATGAACCCACTATCGAGCATAAATACTCCTCTTGGAGTTACTAGCATCAACTTGGCCGTAGCCTCTACTAATAACGGAGAGCATGCAAGATCATAAACAACACATATGAAATAACTTGATAATTAAGATAACATGGTATTCTCTATCCATCGGATCCCGACAAACACAACATAGAGTATTACAGATAGATGATCTTGATCATGTTAGGCAGCTCACAAGATCCAACAATGAAGCACAATGAGGAGAAGACAACCATCTAGCTACTGCTATGGACCCATAGTCCAGGGGTGAACTACTCACTCATCACTCCGGAGGCGACCATGGCGGTGTAGAGTCCTCCGGGAGATGAATCCCCTCTCCGCAGTGGTGCCGGAGGAGATCTCCGAATCCCCCGAGATGGGATCGGCGGCGGCGTCTCGCAAGGTTTTCCGTATCGTGGTTTTTCGCATCGTGGGTTTCGCGACGGAGGCTTTAAGTAGGCGGAAGGGCGTAGTCGGGGGCCGACGAGGGCCCACACCACGGGCGGCGCGGCCCCCTTGGCCGCGCCGCCATGTGGTTTGGCCACCTTGTGGCCCCACTTCGTATGCTCTTCGGTCTTCCGGAAGGTTCGTGGCGAAATAGGCCCCCGGGTCTTCGTTTCGTCCAATTCCGAGAATATTTTGTTACTAGGATTTCCGAAACCAAAAACAGCAGAAACGACAGAATCGGCACTTCGGCATCTAGTTAATAGGTTAGTTCCGTAAAATGCACGAATATGACATAAAGTGTGCATAAAACATGTAGGTATCATCAATAATATGGCATAGAACATAAGAAATTATCGATACGTCGGAGACGTATCAGTCATCTCAATAGATTCATGAACACGGGCACGCTGCAATAGCATCTCCATCTCCATATAATAAGCATCAACCGCCATAGTACCTTGCTTCAATTGGGTCAACTTATCATAAACTGAGCGCAGATAATTAGTGGGAACAAAACATGCTCGCATAACTTCCTTCATCTCACACCGTGAAAGAATAGGCAATTCTGCATCCTCTTCATGGGCACGAGTAATTCCATCCCACCAACGCAATGCATAGCCATCAAATTCTGAAGAAGCAAGTGATACGTCCAAAACGTATCTACTTTCCCGAACACTTTTGCTATTGTTTTGCCTCTAATTTGTGTATTTTGGATACAACTAACACGGACTAACGCTGTTTTCAGCAGAATTGCCCTGGTGTCTTATTTTTGTGCAGAAACTCAACTTTGAGGAAAATCCCCGGAAATAATTGCGAAGGGCCTATTTTCCCAGAAGACTCACGGAGCCAGAAGGCAGGCCTGGGGGAGGCCCACGGCCCGCACACCACAGGCCGGCGCGGCCAAGGAGGGGGGCGCGCCGCCCTATGGTGGCGTCGCCTCGGCCAGCCCCCGACGCTCCCCTCTGGACTACTTAAGGCTTTCGACCTAAAAACGCACGGGGGTTCGACCATATTTCCAGAAGACATCCGTAACTCCGCCGCCATCGCGAAACTCCGTCTCCGGACCGAAACTCCGTTCCGGCACCTCGCCGGACGGGGAATTGGAGGAGATCATCGCCATCATCACCACCGACGCCTCTCCATCGACCATCCATGCTCCCCCCATCCATGTGTGAGTAATTCCCCCGCTGTAGGCTGAAGGGGATGGTAGGGACTGGATGAGATTGATCATGTAATAGCCATAAGATTGTTAGGGCATAGTGCCTAGTATCCGTTGTTGGTACTTTTATGATATTGTTGCAACTTATTATGTTTAATGCTTGTCACTAGGGCCCGAGTGCCATGATTTCAGATCTGAACATGTTATTTATTCATGATTATATTCATTGTTTTATGATCTTACCTGCAAGTTGTATACACACATTGCTGTCCGGAACCCGAGGCCCCAAAGTGACAGAAATTGGGACAACCGGAGGGGAAGGCTGTGATATGAGGATCACATGTGTTCATGGAGTGTTAATGCTTTGCTCCGGTACTCTATTAAAAGGAGTACCTTAATTACCAATGAGATTCCCTAGAGGCCCTGCTGCCACCTACTGGTAGGACAAAAGATGTTGTGCAAGTTTCTCATTGCGAGCACGTACGACTATATACTGAACACATGCCTATGGTTGTTTAGTACTTGGATACCGTTTTTATTACTATCTCGCAAATGCCCTACCTTG
>NC_061510.1:192846549-193002499 GCF_022539505.1 Lolium rigidum | reverse complement strand
GACATCATCAATGACGTCGCTACTGCGGCGGTTCAATGACATAACCTGACGGGCCCACCCTACTTCTGCGCGGTCAGTTAGGAAATGACTAGTCCTTGCGCATTGACCGAGGCGCCTCCTCAATTTCCGTGCGTGGTGGAGAAAATGTCCTTTGTTATGATAGATGCAATGACACATGGTGACCTAATCGCAGATCTCCTTTGATAACCTTTGTTTTATAAACGAGAAGGAAGAAATTTACTTTTTCCACTCTCCCTTTTCACAGTCTTTCTTCCTCGTTCGCCCTTCTTCCTCAAGGCTACCGCGCCGCCGCCATTCTTTGATCTTCTTCCGATTCCCAAGCACTCTCGAAGATGGTGAAGAAGAAGAACCCCACGATTGCCGCCGGCGCCACATCCAATGGCGTCACTGCCAAGGTTACATCTGGTGTGCCAAAGAGGGGCGCATCGGAAGTCTCCGCCGCGGCGCCCATGCCCGGTGATTTGCCTGCTTCTACGACGACCAAGCGCGATGAGAAGAAAGCTCGTAGCCTTGGTCTGATTTCCGCTGACGAGGGGAACGTCATCCTTCCAGGTTTGGCTTCACGCCCCAATCCTCCTATCGGTTTTACTGTGATGTTCATGTCATTCTTGTACCGTGGACTTTCTCTCCCTGCCCATGAGTTTCTCCGGTGTCTTCTTCATGTGTATGAGATCCAGTTATGGCAACTGACTCCCAATTCGATCCTTCATCTCGCTATTTTCATTACCCTCTACGAGGCCTTTCTGGGGATCGAGCCTCACTGGGGTTTGTTGAAAAAGATCTTTTTTGTCAAACGCTATAACTGTAGCAGCGGTTCTTTTGTTACTGGTGGAGTTGGATTTGTTGTTCGCAAGGAAGCGAATTACTTCAATTTCCCAATGATAGAGTCAGTTCAAGGATGGAGGCTGAAGTGGTTCTACATCAAAGACTCATCAGTAGCCAAAATGCTTCTGCCGAAGTTTGTTGATGTTCTTGAAGCTGTGCTGAAAAAATCTTGGAAGAATATACTGTCACCAGAAGAAAAGCCTGCAGTCGATAGATTGTTTGACAAAATTCTTCGGATTCCGATGGTCAGGCTATGATGGGTACCGAAATAGTGGTTGTTTTCTTAAAACGACGAATCCAACCAGTCATGTCTAGAGCCCACCCAATGTGGTTATACTCGGGTCCCATGGATGAGACCAGAGTAAATGTCGCTGAGTTATCTGAGAAGGAATTATTAGATGAAGTTAGGCGCTTGACTCATTTCAGTCAAGAGGACTCAATCCCGCTTCTAGCTCCTCAAGCACGCTTTGATTCTGACCACCAACCGAATGAGGTAAATCCTTTCTCGTACTTACAATAACTTTTGTATTCAGGATATGCTCTTTTCCTTTTGTTAAAAACCTTGACTTGTTTCGACAGGTCCTTTTAACTGCTGAATGTTTTCCGAATATATCGGATGAAAACCTCAAGGAGGGAGATTCCTCTGTCCCTATGGAGTCCCGTGCCGAGCAAAATGAAGTCTGAAGATGAAGACAATGTTCCTGCAAATCCTGAAGCTCTTTCTACAGACCATAGATCCTTTGCTGATGACATAAGTGATATGGAGGAGTCAAATCATGACAATGATGCTGATCATGCTGCCTTTGTTGATGCAGCTGCGGAGAAGGCCAACACCCAAACTTCAAAGAGACTGTCTGGCGGCTTCGCAGACGAGGATGATTTGTTTGATTTGTAAGTTTCTTCTACTGCTCCAGGAACTCCTTTGCATTCCAGTACTCATTCTGATTGGTTTATATGCTTACAACGACGAGGGCTTCATAGAGCCTCCTTCGAAGAAGGCAAAGGCAAGCCCCAGCAAGCTAACTACCGTAGCTTCTGAAGCTTCGGCTCGAGCGGCAGCCCCGGCAGCCCAACTTTCAACAGCTTCTTCCCTTTCTAAAGGGAAGGAGATTCCTTCGACAGCTGCTGCTGCAGCTTCTCCTTCTCCTTCTCCTACCGAAAAGCCTGTAAGTTTTTCCGTTTTCTTTGATGATGGGCCTGCTTCTAATAGCCCCCGAGTTTATATTCGACTGCTCATAGTTGAATGTGGACTTTGGAAAGATATATCATTGTTTTAGCAGATGCTAATTTCGTCTTCTTCTTCTTTTTATAAGACTTCCAGATGGTCATCACTGCCTTGAAGGGTTTTGCCTCTCAATTTACTTTGCTTGAAGCCGATAAAATTCGACTTCAAAAGGAGGTTGAATCTACTTCTTCAAAGCTTAACAATGCAGTGAAAATGGCTGCCGAAGCTTGCAAGAATGCGGATTCTTTAAAGGAGGAGCTTGATCGACTGAAGAAAAAGCTAAAGGATGAGGAAAAACACTGAGGGCCGAAGCCGAAGCCCAAAGGAACGAGAAGGACGGCCTTCTTCGCAAATCCACTTTGGCCCTGCTTAGTAATCTTCATCATCTTAGCCTTTGAATTTTCATTTCTTATTCCTATTGTAACTCAAATTTTACTACTTATCTTCTGCAGAAGCTGCCGATATTCCTGCTGGTCCTTTGGACAAGCTCCCGGATGATTCTCCCGCCGATGCTCTGTCTATGACAATCGAGTCCAGCGAGCTTATTCAAGCCCTTCTTCAGAAAAACAAGGGAGTCATGTCAAGGATGCATGCCATGATCTTCCCAAAGGCCAACCAAGAGAAGACTCTGGAACAGCTGACGGATGCTTTTGCCGTCGACACCAAGGACATTATCGAGGTATTCAAACGTACCTCGCGTACCTACGGCACTCTCCTTGCTTTCCAGCTTATGATGGGATATGGCTTGAAAGCCGATATGGAACAGATGACAAAGGAGCTGCCGAAGGACCAAGATGGGCAAATTATTGACTTGAGCTTTTTCAAATCATCAGCACGCAAGTGCGCGCTCCAACTTCTTGAACTAGTTTGGGCGAACAAGTCATCCGCTGGCCCAAGTTTATCGACCCAAACCCAAGCTTACTGACTTCTTTTTGTCAAATTGTAATCTTCTCCATTTGATTCGAACAATACCTTTTCAAAAGGTCTTTTTATTGTAATGAATTCTGTATGGGCAATGTTGGTAATAATTGCAATGCTCTTGGTGTTTTGAATGTACGCTCCCGATGGGAGTAAGATCAATTGAAGTTATGCATATTCCATAACATACTTAATGATGTATCTTGCAGGTGGCTCCTGTACCTTCATTTGCCGAAGGTTCTTCGGTTAATGATTCCGAAAATGATCGGCTCCAGCGGTATGAAGTCCCGTATTCTCCAGATGGAAAATTATATGCGTGGTATTCAGACCATGGCTTCCATTATAAAGAATAAAGGCGAACTAGCCACTGACGCAGAACAATACGCTCTTACTGAGTTGCAAAAAGCAACAGAAAGCTTGAACTGTAAGTATTTTCCTCTTCCTTAGCTTGTTTGATACCACCAAGGATATCTTTTTTTTGTCATCTCTGTCGTTGCTTTTGATAGTCATCGCTCTGAATTTGTCGGAAGAAAACCAACGCGTGCATGAACGTGTAATTGCTTTGACCAATCTAGCATGTTTTGATGAAGTCTTCTGGAGGAACCAATCAAAGGATGCCACTGTTGCAAAATTTCAAGATCGGGTGCAACAAGTGCACCGATTCTTTGACAAATGTTATACTGGTTTGAAGATGATATGAAAGACAATGTTTCCTTTGAATGAAACTCCTCCGACTTTGTTGACTTTGATGTCGAAGTTCAGCGACGCCAAGATGATCTAGAGTCTAATTCGTGCACAACTTATCGTAGGAGCCGAAACTTCCTTTGCCCTTATGCTTTCGAAACATCCTTCCGCGGATTTGATGGCGATTGCAAATTCCGATGGTAATGTAGGCCGTTTTTTCCCTATGGTGAAAGTTCCTGCTTCCATTCCAATTGAGAGGCTGGAAGATAGTTCAAAAGTAGATGACGAAGCAAAAAACCCAGAAGAACAGTTGATGTGGGCATTACCCTTCGGGTAACTAGTATTGTGCTACCTCTCGCAGCCCAACCAGGGGCCCATGAAGAATATCCATCGACTAAGGTGGTGATGCGTGTAATTGACACGTCCGTTGGGAACCCCAAGAGGAAGGTGTGATGCGCACAGCGGCAAGTTTCCCTCAGTTAGAAACCAAGGTTTAATCGAACCAGTAGGAGTCAAGAAGCACGTTGAAGGTTGATGGCGGCGGGATGTAGTGCGGCGCAACACCGCAGATTCCGGCGCCAACGTGGAACCCGCACAACACAACCAAAGTACTTTGCCCCAACGAAACAGCTGAGGTTGTCAATCTCACCGGCTTGCTGTAACAAAGAGTTAACCGTATTATGTGGAAGATGATTGTTTGCAGAGAAAACAAGAAAACAAGTATTGCAACAGATTTGTATTTCAAGATAAAAGAATGGACCGGGGTCCACAGCTCACTAGAGGTGTCTCTCCCATAAGATAAAAGCATGTTGGGTGAACAAATTACAGTCGGGCAATTGACAAATAGAGAGAGCATAACAATGCACATACATGTCATGATAAGTACAATGGGATTTAATTGGGCATTACGACAAAGTACATAGACCGCCATCCAACCGCATCTATGCCTAAAAAGTCCACCTTCGAAGTTATCGTCCGAACCCCTTCCAGACATTAAGTTGTAAAACAACAGACAATTGCATTAAGTATGGTGCGTAATGTAATCAATAACTACATCCTCTGACATAGCATCAATGTTTTATCCCTAGTGGCAACAACACAACACAACCTTAGGGGTTTCGTCACTCCCCGTGTGTCAATGCGGCATGAACCCACTATCGAGCATAAATACTCCCTCTTGGAGTTACTAGCATCAACTTGGCCGCAGCCTCTACTAATAACGGAGAGCATGCAAGATCATAAACAACACATATGTAATAACTTGATAATTAACATAACATGGTATTCTCTATCCATCGGATCCCGACAAACACAACATAGAGTATTACAGATAGATGATCTTGATCATGTTAGGCAGCTCACAAGATCCAACAATGAAGCACAATGAGGAGAAGACAACCATCTAGCTACTGCTATGGACCCATAGTCCAGGGGTGAACTACTCACTCATCACTCCGGAGGCGACCATGGCGGTGTAGAGTCCTCCGGGAGATGAACCCCTCTCCGGCAGGGTGCCGGAGGAGATCTCCGTAATCCCCCGAGATGGGATTGGCGGCGGCGGCGTCTCGCAAGGTTTTCCGTATCGTGGTTTTTCGCCTCGTGGGTTTCGCGACGGAGGCTTTAAGTAGGCGAAAGGGCAACGTGGGGGCCACACGGGGGCCCCACACTACAGGTCGGCGCGGCCAAGGGCCGGGCCGCGCCGCTCTATAGTGTCGGCCCCTCGTGGCCCCACTTCGACTCCTCTTCGGTCTTCTCGGAAGCTTCGTGGCAAAATAGGACCCCGGGTCTTGATTTCGTCCAATTCCGAGAATATTTCGTTACTAGGATTTCGAAACCAAAAACAGCTAGAACAAAGAATCGGCTCTTCGGCATCTTGTTAATAGGTTAGTTCCGTAAAATGCACGAATATGACATAAAGTGTGCATAAAACATGTAGGTATCATCAATAATGTGGCATGGAACATAAGAAATTATCGATACGTTGGAGACGTATCAGCATCCCTAAGCTTAGTTCTCGCTCGTCCCGAGCAGGTAAAACGATAACAAAGATAATTTCGAAGTGACATGCCATCATAAACTTGATCATACTATTTGTAAACATATGTAATGAATGCAACGATCAAAACAATGGTAATGACATGAGTAAACAAGTGAATCATAAAGCAAAGACTTTTCATGAATAGTACTTCAAGACAAGCATCAATAAGTCTTGCATAAGAGTTAACTCATAAAGCAATAAATCAAAGTAAAGGTATTGAAGCAACACAAAGGAAGATTAAGTTTCAGCGGTTGCTTTCAACTTGTAACATGTATATCTCATAGATAATTGTCAACATAGAATAATATAACAAGTGCAATATGCAAGTATGTAGGAATCAATGCACAGTTCACACAAGTGTTTGCTTCTTGAGGTGGAGAGAGATAGGTGAACCGACTCAACATAAAAGTAAAAAGAATGGTCCTTCAAAGAGGAAAGCATCGATTGCTATATTTGTGCTAGAGCTTTTATTTTGAAAACATGAAACAATTTTGTCAACGGTAGTAATAAAGCATATGAGTTATGTAAATTATATCTTACAAGTTGCAAGCCTCATGCATAGTATACTAATAGTGCCCGCACCTTGTCCTAATTAGCTTGGACTACCGGATCTTTGCAATACACATGTTTTAACCAAGTGTCACAATGGGGTACCTCCATGCCGCCCGTACAAAGGTCTAAGGAGAAAGCTCGCATTTTGGATTTCTCGCTTTTGATTATTCTCAACTTAGACATCCATACCGGGACAACATGGACAACGGATAATGGACTCCTCTTTAATGCATAAGCATGTGGCAACAATTATTATTCTCATATGAGATTGAGGATATATGTCCAAAACTCGAAACTTCCACCATGAATCATGGCTTTAGTTAGCGGCCCAATGTTCTTCTCTAACAATATGCATGCTCCAACCATTAACGTGGTAGATCTCTCTTACTTCGTACAAGATGGACATGCATAGCAACTCACATGATATTCAACAAAGAATAGTTGATGGCGTCCCCGTAAGCATGGTTATCGCACAACAAGCAACTTAATAAGAGATAAAGTGCATAAGTACATATTCAATACCACAATAGTTTTTAAGCTATTTGTCCCATGAGCTATATATTGCAAGGGTGAATGATTGAATTTTAAAGGTAGCACTCAAGCAATTTACTTTGGAATGGCGGAGAAATACCATGTAGTAGGTAGGTACGGTGGACACAAATGGCATAGTGGTTGGCTCAAGTATTTTGGATGCATGAGAAGTATTCCCTCTCGATACAAGGTTTAGGCTAGCAAGGTTATTTGAAACAAACACAAGGATGAACGGTACAGCAAAAACTCACATAAAAGACATATTGTAAACATTATAAGACTCCACACCGTCTTCCTTGTTGTTCAAAACTCAATACTAGATGTTATCTAGACTCTAGAGAAACCAAATACGCAAACCAAATTAGCAAGCTCTAAGTGTTTCTTCATTAATGGGTGCAAAGTATATGATGCAAGAGCTTAAACATGATCACAACAATTGCCAAGTATCAAATTATCCAAGACATTTTAGAATTACTACATGTAGTATTTTCCAATTCCAACCATATAACAATTTAACGAAGAAAAACTTCGCCATGAATACTATGAGTAGAGCCTAAGGACATACTTGTCCATATGCTACAACGGAGCGTGTCTCTCTCCCACAAAGTGAATGCTAGGATCCATTTTATTCAAACAAAACAAAAACAAAAACAAACCGACGCTCCAAGCAAAGTGCATAAGATGTGACGGAATAAAAATATAGTTTCAGGGGAGGAACCCGATAATGTTGTCGATGAAGAAGGGGATGCCTTGGGCATCCCCAAGCTTAGACGCTTGAGTCTTCTTAGAATATGCAGGGGTGAACCACCGGGGCATCCCCAAGCTTAGAGCTTTCACTCTCCTTGATCATATTGCATCATACTCCTCTCTTGATCCTTGAAAACTTCCTCCACACCAAACTCGAAACAACTCATTAGAGGGTTAGTGCATAATAAAAATTCACATGTTCAGAGGTGACACAATCATTCTTAACACTTCCGGACATTGCATAAAGCTACTGGACATTAATGGATCAAAGAAATTCATCCAACATAGCAAAAGAGGCAATGCGAAATAAAAGGCAGAATCTGTCAAAACAGTAACAGTCCGTAAAGATGGATTTTATTAGGGCACCAGACTTGCTCAAATGAAAATGCCCAAACTGAATGAAAGTTGCGTACATATCCGAGGATCATGCATGTAAATTGGCTTAATTTTCTGAGCTACCTACAGGGAGGTAGACCCAGATTCGTGACAAGCAAAGAAATCTGAACTGCGCAAGTAATCCAAATCTAGTACTTACTTTACTATCAAAGACTTTACTTGGCACAACAAAACATAAAACTACGATAAGGAGAGGTTGCTACAGTAGTAAACAACTTCCAAGACTCAAATATAAAACAAAAATACTGTAGTAAAAACATGGGTTGTCTCCCATAAGCGCTTTTCTTAACGCCTTTCGCCTAGGCGCAGAAAGTGTATATCAAGTGTTATCAAAGGGTGGTGCATCTACAGTGGAGTTTGGAGTTTTCTCAACCATGCATAGTATATTGGATACATAAGTTTCAGCGTCTCCCTTCTCATTAGTCTTGGGCTTGCTACTCTCATCGAACAAATTTTCAGGAACGAGCCAAGCATAGTTATTTTCTAGTGCATCATTCATAGCTAGGAGTTTACATGGTATTGGTGCTTTGATCTCCCCACCATCATTAGCATTATTAGTGTATCTTATTCTATCCATGTCCATTTTTTCAAGGAGACTAACAAAATTAGTATGAGAACCAAGCATATTAAATTTAGCAAAGACCTTTGTAGCCTCTCTTGCTAGACCACCAAATTCTCTAAGAAGGGTTTCTAAAACAAAATCTTTCTTTTCCCCCTCTTCCATATCACCGAGTGTAAGAAACATGTGTTGGATTATAGGATTGAGATTAACAAATTTAGTTTCCAACATGCGAACTAAAGCAAGAAGCAGCAATTTCATAAGTAGGAGCAAGTTCTACCAAGTGTCTATCTTCAAAATCTTCAACGGTACTAACATGACTGAAGAATTCTCCTATATTGTTTCTCCCAATGATAGACCCGCGTCCTACCGGTATGTTTTTTGTGGTAAAATTAAAAGGAAACATGATGAATGAAGTAAAGTAAATGCAAGTAAACTAAATTTTTTTGTGTTCTTGATATAGAGTGCAAGACAGTAAATAAAGTAAAGCTAGCAACTAATTTTTTTGTGTTTTGATATAATGCAGCAAACAAAGTAGTAAATAAAATAAAGCAAGACAAAAACAAAGTAAAGAGATTGAGAAGTGGAGACTCCCCTTGCAGCGTGTCTTGATCTCCCCGCAACGGCGCCGTAAATTTGCTTGATGCGTGTAATTGACACGTCCGTTGGGAACCCCAAGAGGAAGGTGTGATGCGCACAGCGGCAAGTTTCCCTCGCTAGAAACCAAGGTTTAATCGAACCAGGAGGAGTCAAGAAGCACGTTGAAGGTTGATGGCGGCGGGATGTAGTGCGGCGCAACACCGTAGATTCCGGCGCCAACGTGGAACCCGCACAACACAACCAAAGTACTTTGCCCCAACGAAACAAGTGAGGTTGTCAATCTCACCGGCTTGCCGTAACAAAGAGTTAACCGTATTGTGTGGAAGATGATTGTTTGCGAGAGAAAACAAGTAAAACAAGTATTGCAAGCAAATTTGTATTTCAAGTATAAAAGAATGGACCGGGGTCCACAGCTCACTAGAGGTGTCTCTCCCATAAGATAAAAGCATGTTGGGTGAACAAATTACGATCGGGCAATTGACAAATAGAGAGAGCATAACAATGCACATACATGTCATGATAAGTACAATGGGATTTAATTGGGCATTACGACAAAGTACATAGACCGCCATCCAACCGCATCTATGCCTAAAAAGTCCAACTTCGAGGTTATCGTCCGAACCCCTTCCAAGTATTAAGTTGTAAAACAACGTACAATTGCATTAAGTATGGTGCGTAATGTAATCAATAACTACATCCTCAAACATAGCATCAATGTTTTATCCCTAGTGGCAACAAGACAACACAACCTTAGGGGTTTCGTCACTCCCCCGTGTGTCAATGCGGCATGAACCCACTATCGAGCATAAATACTCCCTCTTGGAGTTACTAGCATCAACTTGGCCAGAGCCTCTACTAATAACGGAGAGCATGCAAGATCATAAACAACACATTTGTAATAACTTGATAATTAACATAACATGGTATTCTCTATCCATCGGATCCCGACAAACACAACATAGAGTATTACAGATAGATGATCTTGATCATGTTAGGCAGCTCACAAGATCCAACAATGAAGCACAATGAGGAGAAGACAACCATCTAGCTACTGCTATGGACCCATAGTCCAGGGGTGAACTACTCACTCATCACTCCGGAGGCGACCATGGCGGTGTAGAGTCCTCCGGGAGATGAACCCCTCTCCGGCAGGGTGCCGGAGGAGATCTCCATAATCCCCCGAGAAGGGATTGGCGGCGGCGGCGTCTCAGTAAGGTTTTCCGTATCGTGGTTTTTCGCCTCAGGGGTTTCGCGACGGAGGCTTTAAGTAGGCGAAAGGGCAACGTGGGGGGCCACACGGGGGCCCCACACTACAGGTCGGCGCGGCCAAGGGCTGGGCCGCGCCGCCCTATAGTGTCGGCCCCTAGTGGCCCCACTTCGACTCCTCTTCGGTCTTCTGGAAGCTTCGTGGCAAAATAGGACCCTGGGTCTTGATTTCGTCCAATTCCGAGAATACTTCGTTACTAGGATTTCTGAAACCAAAAACAGCAGAAAACAAGCAATCGACTCTTCGGCATCTTGTTAATAGGTTAGTTCCAGAAAATGCACGAATATGACATAAAGTGTGCATAAAACATGTAGGTATCATCAATAATGTGGCATGGAACATAAGAAATTATCGATACGTTGGAGACGTATCAGGTGGGCCGCTCTGTCGGTTCCAAGGGAGGAGTTTTGACAAGCAAGGCAAGAAGACGAAGAAACAAGGAAAACTTAGACATAGGACTCTTTGTAACCTAGTCGTACCCGGACAGATCTCTCGAGACCTGGCTCACTATATAAGGGCCAGGAGAGGATCTGCCGAGGGACACACAATCATAATAATCATAGCCACCGCAAGCCTAGATCCAGGTCACCGTAGAACTTAGCCTCTCGACGAGATCATAGCCGAAACCTTCGGCACCCCATTGTAACCCGATATTTTCATAATCAAGATGTGACAGGCAGGACGTAAGGGTTTTACCTCATCGAGGGCCTCGAACCTGGGTAAATCGCTCTCCCCGCTTGTTTGATAACCGATGTCTCATGTCAGCCTACAGGATTCCATCTACCCTAAGCCCCAAACGGAGGGCATTGCCGGGGAGTACCCTCGACAATTGGCGCCGTCTGTGGGAAACCTGTTGGCGCAAGACCCAGCATCGTCAGCTTCGATCATGCCATTGGCAGCTTTGTCAACACCGCCGGCGTCAGAGCAAGGTTCCGAGCAGCCGGCGCAGAGACGCCCGCACCGGCCGGCCCCAGAAGCAAGCGGCCCACGCCAGCCGGCACGCTCCCGGCTGGGCCCGCGTGTCGAGCCAGTAGATTCTAGAGACCGCCTCGACCGGCTCATAGAATCCCGCATCGCGGAGGAAGAAGGGCCAGGCGGCCCAAAGTGCTTCGGTCCGCGGATCCTGAACGAGCCCATGATCGACGGCTTCCAGCTCCCGCGCGACACCCTCAAGTAAGACGGCACCGCCAAGCCGGAGGACTGGCTGCTGGATTACTCCACCGCAGTCGGCATTGCCAAGGGCAACAAGCGCTAGGCCGTGCGCTACTCCCCCCTGATGCTAGTCGGCTCCGCCCGCACCTGGCTCAACAACCTCCCAGTCGGCAGCATCAATGGCTGGCTGGACTTCGAAGAGGCCTTCGTCAGCAACTTCACCGGCACCTACCGCCGGCTGGGTCGCCCCCAGCAGCTGGAGATGTGCAAGCAGGGCCCGGACGAGATGGATCGCGTGTACCTGACGCGCTGGTGTGAAATGTGCAACTCCTGCGAGGGCGTGCACGAGATCCAGGCCATCAGCTTCTTCATGGGAGGCTGCCGGCCCAACACCATGCTGTGGCACAAGTTGCGCCGCAGTGACCCCAAAACCATGTCGGCCCTGATGACCATCGCCGACAAGTACGCGCTGGCTGAAGAAGCCGGCAAAGCTCCGGCTGACGTCTCGCCGGCTCCGTCCAGGCGCGACCACCACAAGGCGGCCGAGAACAAGCCGGCTGAGGGCGCCTCCCATGGCAGCCGGCAGGACAACTACCGCGGCAAGCGGCACAACGACCAGCCGGACCGCCGGTACGGCTCCGCCCATGTGGCAGCCGTGACAGACCATGCGGCGGCTGGCGGCAGCCGGCGCCAGAAGCAGGACCGGCCCTGGAAGCCGAAGTACACATTTGAGCAGATGCTCGACTCGCCGTGCAAGTACCACAGCGGCAAGAACCCCTCCAACCACACCACGCGCGACTGCCACTTCACCAAGCGGTTGAACAGCGGCGAGCCGCTGCCGCCTCCACCCCCACCCCCACCAGCCGGCGGGCCGAGTGGCCAAGCCGGCGCAGAGAACGCCAACCTCGAGCACCACGAGGCTAACCAAGTGCACCATGGCCAGTACCTGGCTAAGGATGCCACCTACATCATCTTCACCATCGAGCCGGAGGACAGAACGAGCCAGCAGAGCCGTTCCCTCGAGGTAAATGCGGTCATACCGCCGGTCCCCCAGTACCTCAACTGGTCAGAGCAGGCCATCACCTTTGATCGCCGTGACACACCGATTGTCCCGCCGAAGCCGGGCAGCTACGCCATGGTCCTCGACCCCACCATCGGCACAAGCCGGCGGAGCGTGCGATTCTCGTGCGTCCTCATCGATGGCGACAGCAGCATCAACATCCTCTACCGCGACACAACCCGCAAAGCTGGGCATCCAGGAGAGTGAGTTGCGCCCCACCCCCACCGTCTTCCACGACATCGTGCCAGGTCATTCGTGCCAACCAATTGGCCGGATCACGCTGGAAGTCATGTTCGGCAAGCCGGACCACTTTCGCACGGAGAAGGTCAAGTTTGGTGGACCTGGTCAGTCCCTACCATGCGCTCCTCGGCCGGCCGGCCCTGACCAAGTTCATGGCGGTGCCCCACTACGGGTACCTCAAGATGAAGCTGCCTGGCCCAGAAGGGGTCTTTACCGTAGCCATCGACTACCCCCGCTCCATGGAGTGTGCCACGAAGAGCTCCAAGATGGCTCAGACGCTGGTCATCGCTGCCGAGAAGCAGCTCATCCACGACGCCGTCGCCATGGCCAAAGCCGCGCAGACGGACATGCCGGCTGTGGGCAACCCAGCTGGGACGACTCACTTCTAGCCGGCGAACGACACGAAGAAGATCCTGCTGGACCCGGCGCAGCCGGACAAGTTCATCACCATCGGTGCCGGCTTGAACAGCAAATAGGAAAGCGAGCTCACCAGCTTCGGAACATAATTGCATGGTCTCCAAGGGACATGCCGGGTGTGCCGAGGGAGTTGGCTGAGCACCACCTCCACGTCAGGCCAGAGGCCAAGCCGGTGAAGCAACCCCTCCGCGGCTTCATCGAAGAAAGAAGGATGGCCATTGGTGAAGAAATCGCCCGGCTCCTAGCAGCCGGCTTCATAATGGAAGTACTGCATCCGGACTGGTTGGCAAACCCAGTACTGGTTTTGAAGAAGAACGGCTCCTGGCGCATGTGTATCGACTACACCAGCCTGAACAAGGCGTGCCCGAAGGACCCCTGCCGCGCATAGATCAAGTCATAGATTCGACTGCCGGCTGTGAACTGTTGTCTTTCTTAGACGCCTACTCAGGCACCCACCAGATTCCTTTGAATCCGGCTGATCAAATAAAGACTTCGTTCATTACCCCGTATGAGGCTTATTGCTACACGACTATGCCATTCGGCTTGAAAAATGCAGGCGCTACTTACCAAAGGTGCATGCAAAAATGCTTACAAGAGCAAATCGGCAGAAATATTCACGCATACGTGGATGATGTCGTTGTAAAAACCAAGGAGAGGAATACCCTCGTTGATGATCTGAGAGAGACCTTCACCAATCTGCGAAGACTCCGGATGAAGCTCAACCCGGCCAAGTGCACTTTCGGTGTGCCAGCCGGCCAACTCCTAGGCTACCTCGTCTCTCAGCGAGGGATTGAAGCCAACCCGGAGAAGATCAGTGCCCTAGAGAAGATGGAACTGCCGAAGTGCCTCAAGGACGTCTAGAAGTTCACCGGTTGACTGGCCTCCTTGAGCCGCTTCGTCAGCCGGCTGGGGGAGAAGGCACTACCCCTGTACCAGTTGCTCAAGAAAACAAGAACCTTCATCTGGACACCGCAGGCGGATAAAGCCTTCCGCGACTTAAAGCGTGTTTTGGAAACTGCACCTGTACTAGCATCGCCGACTGCGAAAGAGCCCATGCTATTGTACATCGCAGCCACCAATCGAGTGGTTAGCGTCGTCTTGGTGGTGGAGCGCAAAGAAGGCGGCAAAGAGCAGTCGGTTCAGCGCCCAGTCTACTACCTCAGCGAGGTGCTCTCCCAGTCGAAACAAAATTACCCCCACTACCAGAAGCTCACCTATGGTGTGTACATGGCGGCAAAGAAGCTCAAGCACTACTTTCAAGAGCATCCCATCAAGGTGGTGTGCACCGCTCCCCTTGCGGAAATCATCGGCAGCAAGGACGCCAATGGCCGGGTTGCCAAGTGGGCCCTGGAGCTGGCGGCTCATTCCATTCTGTACGTGCCAAGAACTGCCATCAAGTCGCAGATCCTAGCCGACTTCTTTGTCTACTGGGCCGAGATGTAGTACCTGCTGCCTATGCCGGACTCCACACACGGGAAGCTGCACTTCGACGGCTCCAAGATGCGCACCGGCTTGGGAGACGGAGTCGTCATCACCTCTCCAAAAGGGGAGAGGCTGGACTATGTCCTGCAGATCCACTTCGCCGCATCCAATAATGTGGCGGAGTACGAAGCGCTCATCCATGGGCTCAAGCTGGCCAAAGAAATTGGCGTCCGTTGCATCTTATGCTTCGGCAACTCCGACTTGGTCGTGCAGCAGGCTTCTGGCGATTGGGACGCGAAGGATGCCAACATGGCGTCGTACCGCTTCCATGTCCAGCAGCTGGCCGGCTTCTTCGAAGGGTGTGAATTCCACCATGTGCCACGAGCCAACAACGAGACGGCTGACGCCCTATCCAAGATAGGCTCAACCCGGCAGGCAATTCCGCCGGGAGTAGCTCTACAGCATCTGCGGAAGCCGTCCATCACGCCGTCACCAGACTCGGATTCAATATTCGTGCCGACTGACCCGGGGGCTCCTCAGCCGAACCCGGGGGCTTCTCAATCAAAGTCGGGGGCTTCTAAGCCAAATCCGCCGGCTCCACTGCCGAACCCGGCGACTCTTCAGTCGAACCCGGGGGCTTCTCAGCCAAACTCGGGGGGTTCTCAGCCGAACCCGCCGGCTCCACAGCCGAACCCGGCGACCACGCAGTCGAATCCGGAAGCTCCCAAGATGGAGGCCTTGATGGTCAGCGTGTTTGAAATAAAATGCGTACCATCATGAGCACAAGAATTCCCCTCCTACCAGGCAGATGGCATACTGCCCTAAAATCGGGTCTAAGCCAGGCAGATTGAGAGAAGGGCCAAGGCCTATACAATCATCAACCACCAGCTGTACAAACGTAGCGTAAGTGGGGTGTTCCAGCGGTGTGTCGAGCCGGCTGAACGGATTGAACTCCTTCGGGAAATCCATCAAGGAGAATGCGGACATCACGCCTCCAGCCATAGTAGGCAAAGCCTTCCGGCACGGCTTCTACTGGCCGAATACGCTAAAGGATGCGAAAGAGATGGTGAAAACATGCAACGGTTGCCAGCGTTTTTCCAAGAAAAGGCACGCGTCGGCTTTCGCCTTAAAAACTATCCCCATCACTTGGTCGTTTGCTGTGTGGGGACTCGACATGGTCGGCCCATTCAGAACTGCCCGAGGCGGCATGACACACCTTTTGGTGATGATCGACAAATTCACAAAGTGGATAGAGGCCAAGCCGATCAAGAAGCTAGACGGCTCCACAGCCGTCACTTTCCTCAAGGAGATCATCGTGCGATATGGCTATCCCCACAGCATCATCACTGATAATGGCACCAACTTCGCCCAAGGCGTCTTCTCTCGCTTCTGTGAGGAAAAGGGAATCCAGATGGACCTAGCGTCCGTAGCACACCCTGAGTCCAATGGGCAGGTGGAAAAGGCCAATGGCTTGATCCTAGCCGGCATCCGTCCCCGACTGGTGGAGCCGCTTGAGCGAGAAGCCGGCTGCTGGATAGAAGAGATGCCCTCTGTACTCTGGAGCTTGCGCACCACGCCATACCGCTCCGTCGGCTTCATGTCATTCTTCCTTGTATACGGAGCCGAAGCCGTCCTGCCGACTGATATCGAGCACGACGCGCCAAGAATCAAGTTATACATAGAAGCCGAAGCCAAAGAAGCTCGTGAAGATGGATTCGACCTGGTCGAAGAGGCCCGACTGCTGGCTGCGTCCAAATCCGCCATCTACCAACAAAGCCTCCGACGCTATCACAGCCGGAAGGTTCAGCCCTTAGCATTCCGAGAAGGAGACCTAGTGCTCCGGCTGATCCAACGGACAGCCGGACAGCATAAACTGTCATCCCCATGGGAGGGTCCCTTCATCGTGAGCAAGGCGATAGGCAATGATTCCTACTATCTCATACATGCCCAAGAGGCTAAGAAAAACAAGTCGAACAAGACTGACGAGGAGACTAAACGTCCCTGGAATGTCAACTTGCTTCGCCATTTTACACTTGAGAGAAGGAATGTATGTATCCCTTATACTTCTTTTTGTAACATGTGCTAATGAAAAAGCATACGCCAAGGGCGTCGGTTTCAACAAGTTTTTTCGCGTACTCTATTGCTTTCGCCGATTGGCTTGTACCCTCTCACGCGGCCGGCTTAGTACCGTGATCCGGTTTCCCGACAGCCAGCTCCCGATCCAGCTACATACCACAACCCACCTGTCCGGCTGGCGGGGGCAGATGCTTAAGGAGCCGGCACGCGAAAAACGACTAAGGGAAAGAGTGAAGGCGAATTGACCCTTGTCCAACTTTTCATAAAAGCACCGGATTGTTCAACTCGGCTCGTTCGACTGAAATACTATCGGCCTCACCCAGCGGGACGCTCTTGATCCGGCGACGGACCGCAAGTCGGACGTATGATCGTCAAAAGCAAAGCCAGAGAGTGGGGCGGATGGGAAAAAGCGAACGAACGGAGGGAAAACAAGTCGGCGCACAAATGATTAACAAACGCACTAAAGTGGGACTTCATAAAAAAATGATAATAATATTGTCTTACATATGCACCCGGCATTCCGGGGATTTAACGACTTGTCTTGGTAAAAGTAAAATGCATAAACAGATAAATCTAGGCGCCGGCTGGAGGAGGACCAGCCGGGGGAGCATCTGCCGAGCCGGCCGCCGGGTCCGCCTCTGGTGCATCCGGCGCGTCCGCCATCTCCTCCTCTTCGGATTCCTCCTCCTCCCCCCCTCTTCAGGCGGATTCGGATCCTCGATGAAGGTGCCCTTGTTAACAAAGTTGGCGATGGCGCAGGCACGGGCAAGCCAGGCAGTTTTGTTCTCCGCGCTGAGTTTGTCCTCCACGTCGGCCCGTCGGTTCTCCAGCTGGTCGAGGTTGACCTCGTCGTACCAGGAGAGCACAAAGGACAACGCCATGGTGGCCCCAGTACGCGCAACCGAATCCTTCCAGTCGAGGAATCGGTCGGGCGCGGACTCGAGCCACTTGATGAGGTTGGCGAGCTCGCCCGACAGCGTCTCCGTTGGCCAGAGCATCCTGAGCTCCTTCGCCGCCTTCCTGGGCTCGTAGCCCAACATAGTTATCGGCTCAACGCGGGCGGCCATGGACGCCAGGTAATCGTCCATGGAGAAGTGATCAGAGCTCTCCTCGCCAGTGGCTTGCCGTGGGGCCTCCCGCGCCCTGCCGGCCGCTGCTAGCGCCGCCTCCTGTGCCTCGGGGAAAGCCGTTGTAAAGATAAAAGCATGTCAGAAGCCTGAAGATCCGGCTGACAACAGCCGACAGGTCCCTACCGGCTGTAATCAGCCGCAAGCCGGGGGAAGAACAGAAAAAATGCAAGTTTTCAAAGTAAAGAAAAAAAAGACTGGCGGCAGCCGGCGAAAAAACGCCGCCTGCCCCCAACCTGAAGATGGAGATCATCGAAGTAAAAAAGAGAAGAGTGGCGGCAGCCGGCGAAAAACGTCGCCTTCTCCCAGCCTGAAGATGGAGATACCAAATGTTCAAGTGGTTTCAGCCACCGGCTGCCCACATAAGCCGGCAGCCGACAGCCGAAAGCCGGCAAGAGGACGGAAAAGAGGAAAAAGCAAGGACTTACCCTCCAAGCCGCGGTCAAGGGCGCTAATCTCCGTCATCCAGCGCTTGGCGGTAGCCATTAGCTCGTTCCACTTGGAGGTCACCTCGTCGCAAAGCTTCAGGCGCTGCTGGTCCACTTCCTCAAGCCTCTTGCTGAGGTTGTCCACCTTCTCCTGCTCAACTCGTTTGACGGAGGCGAGCTCAGTGATTTGGTTAGCCTCAAGTCGGCGCAGCCGCGTTAGCTCCCCCTCGGTCTCCTGCGCCTTGGCGGCCGCGGCCTGGACCGCCTTCTCGCTTTCAGCGCATTGGGCGCGGGCGGCCCGAAGATCCTCCTCCAGCTGAGGGACCCGGGCGGCAGCAGCTGCAAGCCGGAAAAAGGAAGCCGTCAGCCGGCTAAACCAAAGAGAGAAGAAGCCTCACCCTTGGCAGCCTCCAGCTTGCGGGCCATGTCGGCTCGCTCGGTCTTGGCCTTGTGGTAGCTGGTCACGAGCCGGTTGTACAGGGCGATCCGCCTGACCGCCACCGTCTGAAGAAGAAAAGCCGAAAATGAGCATTTGAGCAAAACCCGGACCGGCTCCAAGCAGCCGGCCCATGCCTCGGAGGGCTACTAGGACAATACTAAAATTGAAAAAGCAGCACAATTGCGAACTAACCTTGTAGGCTGTCGCCAGCCGTGTCAGGCGGTTCTCGTCTCGGCGGCTGAGGCTTTGTGATGAAGTCTAAGACCTAGTTTGTGGCCCGATCGCGCGATTGACCCAAAATCAAGAGGGGAAAATAGGAAGGGGAGGAAGAACACGAAGAACACGAAGAACAAACCCATGCACGCCAACCCGATACAATCGAATCTTACTCTCGTGGCTCGATGGACCACGCCAATAGAATCAACCGGAAGAGACACGAGGTAGAATTCCAGATTGAGAGATCGGGATTGGAGACGGAGACCGGTGAGGGAGAGAGAGTGGAGCACACTAGAATCTCACTCACAAGTAGCCAAATCCTCAACAAGAGTTGCCTTGATACAAACGGGATCTAACCCTAGGGAGACAAAGCTCAAAAGTAGTTTTAAGCCAAATCTTGTCTAAAGAGTAAAAGGGGGCGTCCTGGGTATTTATATAGGTGTTGAGGTCTAAGACCCCGTGTGTGGCCCGATCTCGCGGATTGACTTCGAAACCAAAGGGGAGAGATGGGAGAACGCGAGGAACACGAAGAACACGACGGGCACGAGGAACTCCGAGACTCACGCACGCACTCCAACCCGATACACCCGATGCTTACCTCCGTGGCTCGATGGACCACGCCAATAGAATCTCCTAGGAAGAGGCACGGGGCAGAATTCCCGGAGAGAGATTGGGGTTGGAGAGGAAGAGCTTGGTGAGTGAGAGAGAGTAACAAGTACTAGAATCTCAATCAACAAGATCGAAGTCAACAACCAAGGTGCCTTGATTACAGAGGGATGATACCCAAGGGAGACTAAGCTCAAAGGTAGGTTTGAGTTCAAAACAAGTCTAAGGGGTAAAGGGGGTGTCCTGGGTGCTTATATAGTCTTACAAGGCGACACGGGCCGAAAAGGTACAAGTGAAACCGGTTCGGTCCGAAAAGGTATCTTTAGTCGGGCAGGCCGGTCAGGAGGCCGGTCAGACCGGACCTGGGACCGGACAGTCCGGTCGTCGACCGGGTCCTGGACCGGGCTGCAACCGGGCGGGGTGCCGAGGTTACTGGATGGTGCCCGGATGGCACCGGTTGGGAGGCCGGTCTGGGACCGGATGGCCCGGTTGAGGGGCCGGTCGACCGGATTCTGGACCGGGTGGTCCGGTCAGGAGGCCGGTCAACCGGGTTCTGGACCGGCCGGCCATCTTCTCTTCCTTGCGTTCTTCGGGCGACTTCCGGTCCAATTCCATGTCCATCTTCATGACCAGCTGCTCCTCTCCTCCTCTTGACCACGGCATGTCCTCCTCTCCGGCGTCTTGATGTGCCTTGTACCTAATGACACATAGCACGTCGGCATGAGGTAGCATTCCATCCAAAGGGGTATCAAGATCAAGGGTGGTGAGGAGCGAATTCACCTTATCATGTAGCGCTTTAACTCGAGCCCTAGTCATCGGTCCACTTGGGGGACTAGTTGGTCTTGGTGTGGAGGTGACCGAAGGCCACCCCGCATCATCTCCCCCTTGGGAAAGAGTCGTCCTCGACTCTTGTGCCTCCTCATCTTCATGATATGGCGACAAGTCCGCCACGTTGAATGTGTTGCTCACCAAGTACTTGGAGGTGGGGATGTCGATGACGTAAGCGTTGTTGTTGATGCGTTTGAGGACCTTGAAGGGACCATCTCCTCTTGGCTTGAGCTTCGAGTTGCGTTCATGAGGAAATCTTTCCTTCCGGAGGTGGATCCAAACGAGGTCGCCTTCTTGAAATATGCATTCCTTATTCTTGGCGTTGAGGCGTGTAGCTTGACGAAGCACATGTTCTTGAATGGTAGCTCTTGTTTCTTCATGAAGTTTCTTGACGGCGGCGGTGCGCTTGTCGAAATCCATGTTGATCCGCTCATGAAGGGGGAGCGGTAGTATGTCGAGTGCCGTGAGCGGCTCAAACCCGTAGACGACCATGAAGGGACTCCTTGATGTAGTCGAGTGCTTGGCGCGGTTGTAGGCGAACTCCGCGTGTGGAAGGCATTCCTCCCATGACTTCAAGTTTTTCTTCACGAGGATGCGTAGAAGGGTGGAGAGGCTTCGATTGACCACTTCCGTTTGGCCGTCCGTTTGCGGGTGCGAGGATGATGAGAATAAGAGCTTCACTCCAAACTTGGCCATGAGCGACTTCCAAAGATAACTCATGAACTTGACGTCTCGATCCGACACAATGCTTTGCGGTACTCCATGTAGGCGAATAATTTCCCTGAAAAACAATGAAGCAATGTGTGAAGCATCGTCGCTCTTATGGCAAGGTATGAAATGAGCCATCTTAGAGAATCCATCCACTACCACAAATATAGAATCATGACCATGCTTAGTGCGAGGCAATCCTAGAAGAAAATCCATGCTAATATCCGTCCATGGTGCATGTGGAATAGGCAATGGGGTGTAAAGACCATAAGGGTTGGAGGTAGACTTAGCTTGTAAGCATGTAGTGCACCGGCGGCAAAGGCGTTCCACGTCGCGGTACATTCTTGGCCAATAGTAGTGGGTTGAGAGCATGGCATATGTCTTCTCTCGACCAAAGTGTCCCATAAGACCACCTCCATGTGACTCTTGCAAAAGCAATTTTCGAAGCGAAGACTCGGGAATGCAAATCTTGTTAGCTTTAAACAAGTAGCCATCATGCAAATAGAAATCATCCACTCCTCGTTCAATGGAGCACTTCTCAAAAATTGGAGCAAAGAAAGAATCGGAAGGATAGAGTTTTTTGATCTCTTCAAGTCCCAAAACATGAAAATCCAAACGAGTTAGCAAAAGGGTGTTTTTGCGGGAAAGAGCATCCGCCACAACATTGTCCTTGCCCTTCTTGTATTTGATCACATATGGGAAGGACTCAATGAACTCGACCCATTTTGCATGTCGTTTGTTCAAGTTGTGTTGGCTTTTCAAATATTTTAAAGACTCATGGTCGGAATGGATGATAAACTCTTTTGGCCAAAGATAGTGTTGCAAAACTTCAAGAACACGAACCAAAGCGTAGAACTCCTTGTCATATATAGGATAGTTGAGGCGTGCGCCATCTAACTTCTCACTAGAGTATGCCACGGGTTTGCCCTCTTGCATAAGAACACCACCAATACCAAGCCCACTTGCATCACACTCAATCTCAAAAGTTTTGGCAAAATTTGGAAGAACAAGAAGGGGAGCTTCGGTAAGGCGTTTCTTCAACTCATCAAAAGCATTTTGTTGGGCCTTGCCCCAAACAAACGGAACATTCTTCTTGGTAAGCTCATTCAAAGGGCAAGCAATGGTGCTAAAATCTTTTACAAAGTGGCGGTAGAAACCGGCAAGTCCATGAAAACTTCGGACTTGGCCAACATTTGTAGGAGTAGGCCAATTATGGATGGCCTCCACCTTGGAAGAATCAACTTCAATCCCATTAGCGGAAACCACAAAGCCAAGAAAAACCAATTTGTTTTGAGCAAAGGTGCACTTGGGGAGGTTAGCATAAAGCTTTTCATGACGCAAGATGCACAAGACTTCTCTCACATGTTGCACATGGTCCTCGAGACTTTTGCTATAGATGAGAATATCATCGAAATAGACAACCACACTCTTGCCAATGAGAGGACGCAAGATGTGATTCATGAGGCGCATGAAAGTTGATGGAGCATTGGAAAGACCAAATGGCATAACAAGCCATTCATATAGACCGAGTTTGGTCTTGAATGCCGTTTTCCATTCATCACCAATTGCCATGCGGATTTGGTGGTAGCCACTACGCAAATCGATTTTAGAGAAAATCGAGGCACCACTAAGCTCATCGAGCATATCATCTAAACGCGGAATGGGATGGCGGTAACGGACGGTAATGGCATTGATGGGGCGACAATCCATACACATCCGTTGCGTCTCATCCGGTTTAGGCACAAGAATCACGGGAACCGCACAAGGGCTAAGGCTTTCGCGGACGTACCCTTTAGCGAGGATATCTTGTATTTGGCGTTGGATCTCCTTTGTGTCTTCGGGGTTGGTGCGGTAGGCGGCACGGTTTGGAAGCGGAGCGCCGGGTATGAGGTCGATGCGGTGTTCGATGCCTCGAAGTGGTGGTAGTCCATGAGGGAGCTCGTCGGGGAAGACGTCTTCAAACTCCTTCAAAAGAGACAACAAAGACGAAGGAATGTTGGTTAAGTCGTTAGTCGCCGACGATGGTCCCTTGCATATGAGCACATAGTGCAATATGGTGGATGGGTTGTCTTGGAGCTCTCTCCACTCACTCTTGGTGGCTAGGAGGACACTCTTGGACTCACTCATGTATGGCTTGTGGCGCTCACTATCTTTGTGGTGGGTTGCTCCCTCTCCTCTCATCTCACTATGGTGTGTGCGGAGTTGTGCCCTCACTAGAGCCTTTGCATTATCCGCGATGATTTGACTAGGAGTCATCGGGCGCAACTCGAACTTCTTGTCGTTGACCTTGAAGGTGTATGTGTTGGAGAGTCCATCATGTATAGCCTTCTTGTCATATTGCCAAGGGCGGCCAAGCAACATGTGGCACACCGTCATGGGTACCACGTCACACTCAATAGTATCCTCATAAGGTCCAATCTTGAAAGTGACGGTGACGGTATGTTGTATCTTGACGTTGCCCTTGTCACTCAACCATTGGATATGGTAAGGGTGAGGATGCTTGCGGAGAGTGAGGTTGAGCTTCTCACATAACTCGGTGCTTGCAAGGTTATGGCAACTTCCACCGTCTATGATGACCTTGATCGACTTGCCACCAATTCCGGCATGGGTTTGGAAGATGTTGCACCGTTGTTCTTCCATATCATGAGGTTGTGTTGTTAGCACTCTTGTAACCACAAGTGAGGGACTTGGGTCATGCTCACATAAGAGAGGATCTTCTCCACATTCTTGCTCATAAGCTTCTTCACTTTCCACGGCGGCTTGCACAAGGGCTTCATATTCATCCTCATCAAGCGTCTCGATATCACCATTCTCCATAGTGATCATGACCTTGGTGTTCTTGCACTCAAACGATTTGTGACCTTGGGTGCCACACTTGAAACAAGTGACACTAGAGGGTCCCGTGGATGCCTTAGAGGAGGCGGTGGAGGAGACCGTTTGCTTCATGCGACTTTGGATAGTCGGTTTCTTGGATGTTGTAGAGGACACGTCGGCCTTGGCACTTGTAGCATGAGGAGTTGATGTAGTAGGATGAGTCGATGTAGCGAGCTTGGAGGAGAAATAGGTCTTGGCCTTGGAGTACTTGATGTCCTCAATCACTTGGCGCTCGGCCTTCGACGCTTGATGGACCAACTCAACCATGTTGGAGTATGGTTGGAACTCGACGATCCTCTTGATGGGGTAATTGAGGCCATTGAAGAAACGAGCAATGGTTTGGTCCTCGGACTCTTGGATGTTGGCTCGCATCATAGTGAGCTCCATCTCCTTGTAGAACTCCTCAACGGTCTTGGTGCCTTGCTTCAACTTTTGGAGCTTGTTGAAGAGGTCGGTCATGTAGTGTGTGGGGACAAAGCGAGCATGCATCTCTTTCTTTATTTCTTCCCAGGTGTCAATTGGAGGTTCACCCTTCTCTTCTCGAAGAGTGAGGACTTGCTCCCACCAAGTATTGGCGTAGTCCTCGAACTCAAGAGACGCCATAGCCACCTTCTTGGCACCGGAGTAGTTGTGGATGCGGAATATCTTGTCAACCTTGAGTGCCCATGAGTGGTAGGCCTCGGCATCTTCTTCTCCCTTGAACTTTGGCATGGTGAACTTGAGTCTTCCAAACATGTTCTCTTCATCCTCCAAGTTTCTTCGACGAGGAGGGGCACCTTCATCTCTTGCGGCTTGAGGATGAATTGGAGGTCTTCTACGGCCAACCATAGCATTGGGTTGGCGTTGGAGGTGCACACTTGCTTCACTTGGTTCACGGTGAGGATGTGGTTGAAAATCTTGATGAGGTGGTTGACGACGCTCAATGTTGGGTCTCTCATCTTGATCATGTTGTGGGTCTCCTCTTCCACGTTGGTCATGGCGAGGGTGATTGCGGAGATCACGCATCGGTTGGTCTTGATGTCCATGGCCTTGAGCATCACCATGTGGCTCCATGTTGTGGAAGACGTTGTCATGTGGGTGGCCGTCACGCCCATGGTGGGCATGGCCTCCGGTTGAGGACGATCTTGTGGAGGACGTTCTTGAGGACGAGCATGGCGATGGATTTCTCCTCGCCTAGATTTGGAGCGAGAGTCTTCATGACGAGCATGTGAGCGATGAGGTCGATGATTGTCTTCATGCCTTGAGGAGGAGCTTGAGGACGAACGGTGACCATGAGAGTAGTAATCTTGTGACGAGCTTGATGATGAAGAAGTAGAGCGGTGTCGGTGATGACGACCTAAGTTGGTGATGGCGCGCTCGAGGCTATCCATGCGCCGCTCCATGTTCGCATCATTGGCCGCCATTTGGCCATTCAAGTTGTCCGTAGCTTCGCGAAGGAGAGCCAAGTCTTGGTTCACAACGGAGAAGTTGTGTGCCACTTCGTCGTATTGCTCATCGATGCGTGTCTCGAAGAGTGTGAGTTGCTCCTTGAATTCTTGGCGTTGCGTCCATAGGTTGTGTTGAGTAGCCAACCTCTCGGTGTTGCGGAGGACTTCTCCATCCCTTGCATCATCTCCGCTCCTATCCATGATGCAAAGACAAGAACTATGTTGTGTATGTTAGTGGAAGGAGACTACCTCGCACTCTTACCAAGGTAAGATAGTATTGAGGCAATCCACCAAGCCGAAAGTAAGATCAAGTGTATCGGGAACACACGCAAAACCACACGCAAAAGCTAGCAAATATGGTGTTAGGCGAGTGTTGTGGAAAACCAAAAGACAAATCCAAGATCGAGTATGTTGTTAAAAGTGGGTAAGGTCCAAAAATCCAAATGTCAATGTGAAGATCACTATAAACACGGAAAAGTTGTGGAACACACACACGAGATAAGTGGGGATAGTGCAACCAAAAGTGAGCGGAAAAGTGTATGTACGGATGCTCGGTGTCACACTAACACAAGGAGAGGCAAAGCTTTGGTTGCAAAAGAAGAGACAACTAGATTCACACGCGGCCTCTCTTCTCGTATCTCTCTTTGCTTAAAAGCTTTTTCTCTTTTGTATATGGTGGCACTTGCACTCGTTTGTGTCTTTGGTGGCACTTGGACACTTTTGTATGTATGGGTGTATGGATGTATGGATGTATGGTGCTACTCGCACTCTTTTTGTGTTTTTGGGGCTTTTCACGCACTATGTTAGCGTTAGCCTCGCTTTTGCTATCTTGCCACACGAGTGTTTGCTTGGATGCCTTACTCAACACGACACACACACCTCACAATGCGGGGCCACGTGCAATGTCTCGCAACACTAGACAAGCAATGCTCGATGGGATAGATCGCAAAAGGAAGAGGGGTTACAAGGTTACAGCTGCAAGTTATACCTGCGATGGTGGTGGTGGTGGTGGTGGTGGTGGTGGTGAAGATCGCCGGACGTCGAGGTCGAAGGAGGACGCGAAGATGCGCCCGGTCTGGGGCCCGGTTGGACCGGCTCCTGGACCGGCCTGTCCGATTTCCGCCCCGGTCGACCGGGTTCTGGGCTGGCCCGGCCGGTCGTGGGTCCGGTTGACCGGGTGCTCGACCGGATTTCGTGGGCTGGGTGTTTCTCTCTCCTATTCTTCCCCAAACCAAAACCAAATCGACCAAATCGAAGGGAAACGATGGAATTGGAGGCTCAAAGTTGGGGAAATAGTAGATCAAGCACAACACCACCAGATCCACGGAACAAAACCACTCAAAACGCAACCAAATCACAGATCGGTCAAGAGGCTATTTGGGGCTATTTTTGGGGATTTTTTGGAAAATTTTCTAGGAACGAAATCGGGTGGGTGGAGGGTCAAATCCGCGGTAACCAAGAGCTGCTGATACCATATGATGAGGTCTAAGGCCCCGTGTGTGGCCCGATCTCGCGGATTGACTTCGAAACCAAAGGGGAGAGATGGGAGAACGCGAGGAACATGAAGAACACGACGGGCACGAGGAACTCCGAGACTCACGCACGCACACCAACCCGATACACCCGATGCTTACCTCCGTGGCTCGATGGACCACGCCAATAGAATCTCCTAGGAAGAGGCACGGGGCAGAATTCCTGGAGAGAGATTGGGGTTGGAGAGGAAGAGCTTGGTGAGTGAGAGAGAGTAACAAGTACTAGAATCTCAATCAACAAGATCAAAGTCAACAACCAAGGTGACTTGATTACAGAAGGATGATACCCAAGGGAGACTAAGCTCAAAGGTAGGTTTGAGTTCAAAACAAGTCTAAGGGGTAAAGGGGGTGTCCTGGGTGCTTATATAGTCTTACAAGGCGACACGGGCCAAAAAGGTACAAGTGAAACCGGTTCGGGCTGAAAAGGTATCTTTAGTCGGGCAGGCCGGTCAGGAGGCCGGTCAGACCGGACCTGGGACCGGACAGTCCGGTCGCCGACCGGGTCCTGGACCGGGCTGCAACCGGGCGGGGTGCCGGGGTTACTGGATGGTGCCCGGATGGCACCGGTTGGGAGGCCGGTCTGGGACCGGATGGTCCGGTTGAGGGGCCGGTCGACCGGATTCTGGACCGGGTGGTCCGGTCAGGAGGCCGGTCAAACCGGGTTCTGGACCGGCCGGCCATCTTCTCTTCCTTGCGTTCTTCGGGCGACTTCCGGTCCAATTCCATGTCCATCTTCATGACCAGCTGCTCCTCTCCTCCTCTTGACCACTGGCATGTCCTCCTCTCCGGCGTCTTGATGTGCCTTGTACCTAATGACACATAGCACGTCGGCATGAGGTAGCATTCCATCCAAAGGGGTATCAAGATCAAGGGTGGTGAGGAGCGAATTCACCTTATCATGTAGCGCTTTAACTCGAGCCCTAGTCATCGGTCCACTTGGGGGACTAGTTGGTCTTGGTGTGGAGGTGACCGAAGGCCACCCCGCATCAATAGGCCTACAGGGCGACACATGGCGAAAAGGTACAAAAGTAACCGACTAAGGCAGTTTTGGTCAAGACAAGTCGACGAATCCGGTCAGGGATCCGGTCTGACCGGACCAGGGACCGGAGCGCCCGGTTGCAGTCGGTCTGGGATCCGGTTTCGACCGGGGTGCCCGGTCAGCGATCCGGTCAGACCGGGTCCTGGGCCTGCTGGCTCTCTTCGTCCCTTCGCGCTCTTCGGATGACGTCGGGTCCAGCTCCACGTCCATCTTCACGTCCCGCTGCTCCTCTCCTCCTCTTGACCATGGTGTGCCCTCCTCTCCGGGGTCTTGATGCACCTCGTACCTAATAACACAAAGCGTGTCGGCATGAGGTAGCAATCCATCCAATGGGGTACCGAGATCGAGGGTAGTGAGGAGAGAGTTCACCTTATCATGTAGCGCTTAACTCGAGCCCGCGTCATTGGTCCACTTGGGGGACTTGTTGGTCTTGGTGAGGAGGTGTCCAAATGCCACCCCGCATCATCTCCCCCCCTTGGGAGAGAGTCGTCCTCGACTCTTGTTCCTCCTCATTTCCATGATAGGGTGTGAGGTCCGAGATGTTGAACGTGTTGCTCACCAAGTACTTGTAGGTTGGTATGTCGATGACGTAGGCGTTGTTGTTGATGCGCTTGAGGACCTTGAAAGGCCCATCTCCTCTTGGCTTTAGCTTGGAGTTGCGTTCATGAGGGAACCTTTCTTTCCGAAGGTGAATCCAAACGAGGTCTCCTTCTTCAAACACTCGTTCCTTCTTCTTGGCGTTGAGGCGGGTAGCTTGGCGAAGTACATGCTCTTGTATGGTTGCTCTTGTGTCTTCATGTAGTTTCTTCATGGCGGTGGTGCGCTTGTCGAAGTCCATGTTCGTCCTTTCATGAAGAGGTAGTGGAAGGAGGTCGAGCGCCGTGTGCGGTTCGAAACCATATACGATCATGAACGGACTCCGTGATGTTGTGGAGTGCTTGGCTCGATTGTAGGCGAACTCCGCGTGGGGTAGGCACTCTTCCCATGACTTCAAATTTTTCTTCACTAGTGTTCGTAGGAGAGTAGAGAGGCTTCGATTGACCACTTCCGTTTGTCCGTCCGTTTGAGGGTGCGAGGATGATGAGAACAAGAGCTTCACTCCAAACTTTGCCATGAGTGACTTCCATAGATAACTCATAAACTTGACGTCTCGATCCGACACAATGCTTGCCGGTATTTCGTGTAGGCGAACAACTTCCCTGAAAAACAACGAAGCAATGTGTGAAGCATCATCGGTCTTATGGCATGGTATGAAATGAGCCATTTTAGAGAACCTATCAACCACTACAAAAATGGAATCATGACCATGTTTGGTTCGAGGCAATCCTAGTACGAAATCCATACTTATATCGGACCAAGGAGCATAAGGAATAGGCAACGGTGTATAAAGGCCATAAGGGTTGGAAGTGGACTTAGCTTGTAAGCATGTTGTACACCGTCGGCAAAGGCGTTCCACGTCGCGGTACATTCTTGGCCAATAGTAGTGGGTTGAAAGCATTGCATGTGTCTTCTCTCTTCCGAAGTGTCCCATAAGACCACCACCATGCGATTCTTGTAAGAGCAAAAGGCGAAGCGACGACATAGGGATACAAAGTTTGTTGCCCTTGAACAAGAATCCTTGGTGTAAATAGAAATCATCGATGCCCTTTTCACTAGAACACTTTGAAAAAATTGGGCCAAAGAAAGTATCGGAGGCATATAGTTCTTTGATTTCATCAAGACCCAACACATGGAAATCCAAACGAGTGAGTAAAAGGGTGAGCTTGCGGGAAGAGCATCCGCCACTACATTGTCCTTGCCCTTCTTGTATTTGATTACATATGGGAAGGACTCAATGAACTCAACCCATTTTGTGTGTATTTTGTTCAAATTGTGTTGGATTTTCAAATACTTCAAAGACTCATGGTCGGAATGAATGATAAACTCTTTCGGCCAAAGATAGTGTTGCCAAATTTCAAGAACACGAACCAAAGCATAAAGTTCCTTGTCATAAATAGGATAGTTGAGGCGTGCGCCATCCAACTTCTCACTATAGTATGCCACGGGTTTTCCATCTTGCATAAGAACGCCGCCAATGCCAAGTCCACTCGCATCACACTCAATCTCAAAAGTTTTTGCAAAGTTTGGAAGGACGAGAAGGGGAGCTTCGGTAAGGCGTTTCTTCAACTCATCAAAAGCATTTTGTTGGGCCGTGCCCCACACAAATGGAACATTCTTTTTGGTAAGCTCATTCAAAGGGCAAGCAATGGTTCTAAAATCTTTCACAAAGCGGCGGCAGAAACCGGCGAGTCCATGGAAACTTCGAACTTGACCAACGGTGGTAGGCGTGGGCCAATTATGTATGGCGTCAACCTTCGAAGAGTCCACTTCAATGCCATTGGCGGAAATCACAAATCCAAGGAAAACCAATTTGTTTTGGGCAAATGTGCATTTAGGGAGGTTTGCATAAAGCTTCTCATGGCGCAAGATGCATAAAACTTCTCTCACATGTTGCACATGGTCCTCGAGATTTTTGCTATAAATGAGAATGTCATCGAAATAGAGAACCACACTCTTGCCAATGAGAGGTCGCAAGATGTGATTCATGAGACGCATGAAAGTTCATGGAGCCTTTGAAAGACCAAATGGCATGACAAGCCATTCATAGAGACCAAGTTTGGTCTTGAATGCCGTCTTCCATTCATCACCAATTGCCATGCGGATTTGGTGGTAGCCACTACGCAAATCGACTTTAGAGAAAATTGTGGCACCACTTAACTCGTCAAGCATGTCATTTAAACACGGTATGGGATGACGGTAACGAACGGTAATGGCATTGATGGGACGACAATCCATACACATTCGTTGCGTCTCATCCGGTTTAGGAACAAGAATCACCGGAACGGCACAAGGGCTAAGGCTTTCTCGAACGTACCCTTTAGCGAGGAGATCTTGTATTTGGCGTTGAATCTCCTTTGTGTCTTCGGGGTTGGTGCGGTAGGCGGCACGGTTTGGAAGGGGAGCGCCGGGTATGAGGTCGATGCGGAGCTCGATGCCCCGAAGCGGTGGTAGGCCATGAGGTAGATCGTCGGGGAAGACGTCTGGAAACTCCTTCAAAAGAGACAACAAAGACGAAGGAAGTTTGGTTAAGTCGTTAGTCACTGACGATGGCCCCTTGCAAATGAGCACATAGTGCAAAGTGGTGGATGGGTTTTCTTGCACTTCTCTCCACTCGCTTTTTGTGGCTAAGAGGACACTCTTTATCTCACTCATGTATGGCTTGTGGCGCTCACTTTCTTTTTGGTGGGTCGCTCCCTCTCCTCTCAAGCCACTATGGTGGATGTGTTGTTGTGCCCTCGCTAGAACCTTCGCATTATCCATGATGATTTGACTAGAAGTCATTGGGCGAAGCTCGAACTTCTTGTCCTTGACCTTGAAAGTGTAGACATTTGAATGTCCGTCATGAATCACCTTGTTGTCATATTGCCAAGGGCGGCCAAGCAACATGTGGCACACCGTCATGGGCACCACGTCACACTCAACGGTGTCTTCATAGGGTCCTATCTTGAAGTTGATGGTGACGGTGTGTTGTATCTTGACGTTGCCCTTGTCACTTAACCATTGGACATGGTATGGATGTGGGTGCTTGCGGAGTGTCAGGTTGAGCTTCTCACACATCTCGGTGCTTGCCAAGTTGTGACAACTCCCTCCATCGATGATGACCTTGATAGACTTCCCTCCAATTCCGGCACGGGTTTGGAAGATGTTGCAACGTTGGTCTTCTATAGCTTGTGGTTGAGTCGTAAGCACCCTTGTGACCACAAGTGAGGGACTTGTGTCATGGACACATAAGAGAGGGTCTTCTCCACTTTCTTCATCGTAATCTTCTTCATTGGCGACGGCGGCTTGTACAAGCGCTTCATATTCACCTTCACTTAGCGTCTCTATGTCGCCATTCTCCATAGTGATCATGACCTTGGTATTCTTGCACTCAAAGGACTTGTGGCCTTGTGCGCCACACTTGAAGCAAGTGACATTAGAGGGTCCCGTAGAGGCCTTTGAGGAGGCGGTGGAGGACACCGTTTGCTTCATGCGACTTTGGATAGTCGGTTGCTTGGATGGTGTAGAGGACATGGCGGGCTTGACACTTGTTGTAGGAGTTGTTGTAGCGAGCTTGGAGGCGAAGTATGACTTGGACTTGGAGTACTTGATGTCCTCATTCACTTGGCGCTCGGCTTTGGAGGCTTGGTGAACCAACTCAACCATGTTGGAATATTGTTGGAACTCCACAATTCTCTTGATGGGGTATTTGAGGCCATTGAAAAATCTAGCGATGGTTTGGTTCTCGGACTCTTGGATGTTGGCTCGCATCATAGTTAACTCCATTTCCTTGTAGAACTCCTCAACGGTCTTGGTGCCTTGCTTCAATTTTTGGAGTTTGTTGAAGAGGTCGGTCATGTAGTGTGTTGGTACAAAGCGAGCTTGCATCTCTTCCTTCATCTCTTCCCAAGTGTCAATTGGGGGTTCACCCTTTTCTTCCCTTAGAGTGAGTACTTGCTCCCACCAAGTGTTGGCGTAATCTTCAAACTCAAGCGACGCCATGGCCACTTTCTTGGCACCGGAGTAGTTGTGGATGCGGAATATCTTGTCAACCTTGAGTGCCCATGAGAGGTAGGCCTCATCGTCTTCACCCTTGAACTTGGGCATGTTGAACTTGAGCTTGCCGAACATGTTCTCTTCATCTTCCAAATTTCTTCGGCGAGGACGGATGCCTTCATCTCTTGCGGCTTGAGGTGGTAGAGGAGGTCTTCCACGGCCAACCATAGCATTGGGTTGGTGTTGAAGTTGAACACTAGCTTCACTTGGTTCACGATGATGATGTTGTTGAGGTTGTTGACGACGTCCAAGGATGGCCCTCTCATCTCAAATCATGTTGCGGTTCTCCTTGTCCCCGTTAGTCATGGCGAGGGTGATTTTGGAGATCACGCCTCGGTGGATCTTGATGACCTTGGTCTTGAGCATCAACATGTGGTTCACGATGAGGTGCCGGTTCCATGTTGTGGATGACGTTGTCGTGGGGTTGGTCGTCACGCCCATGGTGGGCATGGCGATCCACTTGATGACGATCTTGGTGTAGAACTTGTTCTTGTGGAGGACGTTCATGGGGACGAGCATGGCGATGGAATTCTCCTTGCCGTGAGTTGGAGCGAGAGTCTTCATGACGAGCATGCGGGCGACGAGGTCGATGATGGTCTCCCTGCCTTGAGTCGGAGCTTGAGGACGTATGGCGATCATGAGAATAGTACTCTTGCGCCGAGCTTGATGATGACGAGGAAGTAGAGCGATGTCGATGTCGGCGGCCCAAGTTGGTGATGGCGCGCTCGATACTATCCATGCGCCGCTCCATGTTCGCATCATTGGTCGCCATATGGCCATTCAAGTTGTCCGTAGCTTCTCGAAGTAGGGCCATATCTTGATTGACGATGGAGAAGTTGTTGGCCACTTCCTCATATTGCTCGTCGATGCGTGTCTCGAACAAGGCGAGTTGCTCCTTGAACTCTTGGCGTTGTGCCCATAGGTTGTGTGTGGTCGCCAACCTCTCGGTGTTGCGTAGGACTTCATCCTCCCTTGCTTCGTCTCCGTGCCTATCCATGATAGCAAGACAAGAACTATGTTGTGTATGTTAGTGGAAGAAGACTACCTCGCAACCTTACCGTGGTATGATAATATCGGGGCGATCCAACAAACCGAGAGCAAAGACAATTGTATCGGGCACTCACACAAAGACACACGCAAAAGCTAGCAAATATGGTGTTAGGTGAGTATGGTGGAAAGCCAAAAGATGAAATCCAAAATTAAGTATGTTGTTAAAAGTGGGTAAGGTCCAAAAATCAAGTGTCAAAGTGGAGATCACTATAAACACGGAAAAGTTGTGGAACACACACATGGGATAAGCGGGGTTAGTGCGACCAAGGAATGAGCGGAAGAATGTAAGATCCTATATGCAAGGTGGTGCTCGGTGTCACACTAACACAAGAAGAGATCAAAGCTTTGGTTGCAACTTGAGAGACAACAAGATTCACACGCGGCCTCTCTTCTCTTCTCACTCTTTTGCTTAAAAGCTTTTTACTCTTTTGTATACGGTGGCACTTGCACTCTTTTGTATGTATGGTGCCACTTGCACTCTTTTTGTGTTTTTCTTGCTTGTCCTCGTACTATGTTAGCGTTAGCCTCGCTTTTACTATTTTGCCACACGAGTCCTTGCTTATAAGCTTGACTCCACACTACACACACACCTCACAATCGGGGCCACGTGCAATGTCTCGCAACACTTGATAAGCAATGCTCGATAGGATAGATCGCAAAAGGAAGAGGTGATGAGGACATGATTACCTGCGATTTGAAGGCATATCTTGGTGAAAAGATGAGACTACGTCGAGGACGACTTCAATTCAAGTAGGGGAGGATGATGAGGACATCTCTATGATAGATACAACCGATACTCCTACAACCACATCTCAGGTACATTCGTTACTAGGAATCCTTCCTGATATATATGAGAATATGATGCTGCCTAAATCAAATGTATTTATATTATTTAGGAATGGATCTAGCATGGACGCCAAGCATTGGATTAGGAACGTGCATGGAGATGGCAGCGAGACTCGCAAGGATTCGGGATGGTGTTGCAAGCGAGGATTTCAGAACATTGAAGCCTCCATAGTGAAGCAACGATGCTTGGATGAATTATACAAGTTACTCCATCATAAAATTCGTCCAAAGAGTTATTTGTGGTGCTGCGTCACCTTATGGGCCAGGCCCATGTATTTTCGGATTAGGTATTTTAGGGGATTTTAAGAGGCCATATAAGTGGAGGAAGGCCCATTTAGGGGTGTTTACCTGAGATGTGGTTGTAGGAGTATTGGTTGTATCTATCATAGAGATGTCCTCATCATCCTCCCCTACTTGAATTGAAGTCGTCCTCGACGTAGTCTCATCTTTTTCACCAAGATATGCCTTCAAATCGCAGGTAATCATGTCCTCATCAAGAGGGGTTACAAGGGTAATGCAAGTTATACCTAAGATGTGTAGGTGGTGATGAACACACAACTTGCGATGATGGTGGTGGTGGTGTTAGTCGAAAAGCGAACTCGGGCGGTCCGGTCAGGAGGCCGGTCGGACCGGTTGCTGGGCCGGTCGGTTCGGTCTGGGGGCCGGTCAACCGGTTGCTGGGCCGGCCGGTCCGGTCTGGAGGCCGGTCAACCGGTTTCTCAACCGGCTGGTCGTGTTTCTCTCTCCTGTTCTTCCCCAAACCAAAACCAAAAGATCAAATCAAAGGGAAACGAAGGAATTGGAGGCTAAAAGGTGGGGGAAATAGTAGATCAACACTAAAACACCAAATCCACGGATCAAAACCACTAAAAACTCAACAAAATCGTAGATCCATCCAAAGGCAATTTAGGGCTATTTTTTGGGGATTTTTTCGGAAAATTTTTCAGTGACGAAATTGGGTGGGTGGGGGGTCAAAATCGCGGTAACCAAGAGCTGCTGATACAATATGATGAAGTCTAAGACATAGTTTGTGGCCCGATCTCGCGATTGACCCAAAATCAAGAGGGGAAAAGAGGAAGGGGAGGAAGAACACGAAGAACAAACCCACGCACGCCAACCCGATACAATCGAATCTTACTCTCGTGGCTCGATGGACCACGCCAATAGAATCAACCGGAAGAGACACGAGGTAGAATTCCGGATTGAGAGATCGGGGTTGGAGACGGAGACCGGTGAGGGAGAGAGAGTGGAGCACACTAGAATCTCACTCACAAGTAGCCAAATCCTCAACAAGAGTTGCCTTGATACAAAGGGGATCTAACCCTAGGGAGACAAAGCTCAAAAGTAGTTTTAAGCCAAATCTTGTCTAAAGAGTAAAAGGGGGCGTCCTGGGTACTTATATAGGCCAACATGGCGACACATGGCGAAAAGGTACAAAAGTAACCGACTAAGGCAGTTTTGGTCAAGACAAGTCGACGAATCCGGTCAGGGATCCGGTCTGACCGGACCTAGGACCGGAGCGCCCGGTCCAGACCGGGCCCTGGGCCGGAGGGCGACCGGAGAGGGTCCCGGAGCCTCAGTACTGCGCCCGGTTGCAGTCGGTCTGGGATCCGGTTTTGACTGGGGTGCCCGGTCAGGGATCCGGTCGGACCGGGTCCTGGGCCGGCTGGCTCTCTTCGTCCCTTCGCGCTCTTCGGATGACGTCGGGTCCAGCTCCACGTCCATCTTCACGTCCATCTTCACGTCCCGCTGCTCCTCTCCTCCTCTTGACCATGGTGTGCCCTCCTCTCCGGGGTCTTGATGCACCTCGTACCTAATAACACTGATGAGGTCTAAGACCCCGTGTGTGGCCCGATCTCGCGGATTGACTTCGAAACCAAAGGGGAGAGATGGGAGAACGCGAGGAACACGAAGAACACGACGGGCACGAGGAACTCCGAGACTCACGCACGCACACCAACCCGATACACCCGATGCTTACCTCCGTGGCTCGATGGACCACGCCAATAGAATCTCCTAGGAAGAGGCACGGGCAGAATTCCCGGAGAGAGATTGGGGTTGGAGAGGAAGAGCTTGGTGAGTGAGAGAGAGTAACAAGTACTAGAATCTCAATCAACAAGATCAAAGTCAACAACCAAGGTGCCTTGATTACGGAGGGATGATACCCAAGGGAGACTAAGCTCAAAGGTAGGTTTGAGTTCAAAACAAGTCTAAAGAGCTAAGGAGGGGTTCCAGCTACTTATATAGGTACACATGGCCAGCAAGGGCGAACGAGTACGCAATAGGATAAGTTAAGGCAGTTTGGTGGGGCACTCTCGTCGAGTCCGGTTTGGGGTCCGGTCTGACCGGGCCCGTGACCGGGCTGTCCGGTCATGGGGCCGGTCGACCGGGCCCGCAACCGGCGGTCCGGTCATGGGTCCGGTCGACCGGGCGCAAACCGGAATTCTGCGAGGTTTCCGGTCCCGGGTCCGGTCGTCGCCCGTACGAGGGAGCTGGCCCGGCTTGGCGCCCGGTCGACCGGGCTCGTGACCGGGCGTCCGGTTGTGGGTCCGGTCCGACCGGGTCCTGGACCGGCCGGCGTCCGTCTCTTCCTTGGAGCGCTTCGAGCGACGTCGGCTTCGGCTTCATGATCATCTCCATGTCCAGCCTGCTTCTCTCCCTCCCTTGACCTTGGCGCCTCCTCCTCTCCGGGGTCTTGATGCGCCTTGTACCTAATGACACATAGCACGTCGGCATGAGGTAGCAATCCATCCAAAGGGGTACCAAGATCAAGGGTGGTGAGGAGCGAGTTCACCTCATCATGTAGAGCCTTGGCTCGGGCTCGTGTCATCGGTCCACTTGGGGGACTAGTTGGTCTTGATGGAGTGTCGTCGGTCAGCGGGGCTACATCAAACACAAAGCGTGTCGGCATGAGGTAGCAATCCATCCAATGGGGTACCGAGATCGAGGGTAGTGAGGAGCGAGTTCACCTTATCATGTAGCGCTTTAACTCGAGCCCGCGTCATTGGTCCACTTGGGGGACTTGTTGGTCTTGGTGAGGAGGTGTCCAAATGCCACCCCGCATCACTTGCATAGGCGCGGAAGCTGGAGAAGAACATCTCCATGGATGCCACTCCCCTGTTCCCCTCCCGGCTGGTCACCTCGCAGGCGTCCGCCTAGCACCACTCCTTCTCCATGGTGACACCACGTTCAGCAACGAGGCAGCCGGAGAAACGTGGAGGCTGACCACCGGCTGTGTCGGCCCCTGAGGCGCCTGCGCCGGGCCCTTCGCCTTCACCAGCGCCCTGGCATCTGCGTCAGCCGGACGAGACGGCTCCTGCCTCACCGGCTCCTCCCTTGCCGGCTCCGAAGCTGGAGGCGGCGCAGCTGGGCCTGTCGGCCCAGTGGGGATGGTGGACTCCGGCGGAGGCGGTGCGTCATCCGAGCTCGTGTCGAGGACGACGACGTCAGGCGCAGCCCTGCCGGCTTCGGCCGCGGGCCCTAAAGGCCGGCTGCGGCGCGGAAAAAGATCGTCTATGGAAGGCTGGCCGGCGCGGCGAGCCGGCTCACTCTGAGAGCCTGAGCCGGGGGCATCTGGCGAAGGTGCAGCTGAAGAAGGTCCCGCCCCGCAGCAGGCGGCGTGACGACTGGTGGCGTGCGCGAGCGCGGCGGAGGCAGCAGAGTCAGCTCCCTCCTTTGCCGCTGCAGCGGTGACACAACACCAGAAATAGGGCTGGAGCCGGCGCCCTTGGAAAATTTGATGGCGGCCCTAGATTGGTCGAACAAGAAAAAGATAAGCAAAAGAGGAAAGAAAAGGAATCAAACAACAAAAGCAAGAAAACTCACCCGGCCGCTCCCGGAACCTCCTTCGGCCCCGCCCGGCGCTGCTTCTTCAGCTTTGCCTCGAGCTGGGCGGTGGTCCGCTCGGTGGTCCACTTCCGCACCTTGGGCGCAGATGAGGAAGCCGTGGAAGCCGCAGGCGGCCTTGACGACAGGGGCACCGCGCGGAGCGGCTCCGAGGCAGGCGGCGCTTGCTCCTCCTCCTCCTGCTGCGGAGACGGCGGCGGATCGTTTTGCCCACGAGCGGCTTGCTCAGCGGCCTATGGGCTCTCGTCGTTGCCGGCTTGGTCAGCCGGATCAACGTGATCCGGCGTCCACTCCTTCAGCGCCAGGTTGCCGTCCTCAACCTGCTGCCGGGCGAAGATCTGCAAGCCACAAACAAACAATAAGACAAAAGCCGGCCACGCAGCCGCAAGCCGGCATTCGGCCAAAAAAAAGAGGACTTACCAGAGGCGGCAGCTCCTTCCGGCTGTAGGGCTCCATCCCCCAGTTCCAGTTATCCGGCAACTTGGCCTGAGAGACAAAGTTAACCCGCTTGGCGACCTGGGCCTTGGTGAGCTCCAGCTTGGACATCCGGGTCAGATCGAACCGGCCGGACATGTGGCAGATTTTGTGGGCGCGTGCCTGCAGAGGCAGCACCCGGCGGGAGGCGTAGCAGCAGAGAAGGTCGGTTGCGCACAGACGCTCTTCGGCAACACACTCCTGGAGAAATTACCAGAGCATGTTCACCTCCGCCTGCGGGTCAGCCAACTTGTAGTTGGAGCCCCAGTTGAGCCGGGCAGTCGGCGGCTCCGGGTTGTAATCCGGCAGGTTCACCCAGTCGAACCCCGGGTTCTCGTTCTTCACGTAGAAGAACGTCGTCTGCCACTTCTTCACCGAGTCCATAGTCGGGATCTTCAGGAAGGGTGTGGACGTGCGCGAGTAGATGGAGGCGGCACCGCAGGCTCGCAGGTGGCCGTCGGTGGTTTGAGCCTTGAGGTAGAACAGCCGGCTCCAGAACTCCACGTCGGGCCACAAGCCGGCGTAGCCCTCCATGAAGGCCACGTAGCAGCTCAGCGTTACGAAGGCGTTAGCCAGCAGGTGGTGCGGCTGCAGGCCGAAGAAATCCAAGAAGTGCTGGAAGAAGGCTGAAGCCGGCATCCCCAGCCCCCGGTCGAAGTGCGCCCCGAAGACTACCCGCTCGCCGGGCTCCGGCTGCGGCGCCACCTCGGTCCCCGGAGCTCGGGTTATCACCTGCGTCGGGATCCGGCGGAGACACGCGAGGCGAACGATGTCCGCGTCGATGATGAACGAGCCCTCCCACGAGCCGCTGGGGAGAGCCATCTCCGCCGTGGAAGAGGACGAAGAGGAAGACCAAGATAAAAAAAGGGCGACACGGAAGAACTTGGCGACGGGGAACGCGGCGGAGGCGAGCGTACCGCGGATGCGCGGGTCCCCGTGTTGCCGGAGCGGTGGCGCAACGGCTGCGGATCGGCGGAGGACCTTGACCGCGACCGGTTGCCGGAGTTCGCCAGAGATCCGCCGGTGAGATTGACCGAGTGCGAAGAAACCGAGCGAGCGGAGGAGAGAGGCGAAGTGACGGGCGCGAGGAAGAAGAGCAAGTGCAGGGAGGCCGCCTCGGTACCGCACCGCCCTCATTTATAGGCGCATGGCGCGCGGCCAAGTGGAGGGCGTGGGCCACGATGCGCGGATTAACTGCGCCATGATCTCCCCCACGTCTCGCGTGGTTACCAGTAACGGCCGCGCCACCTCGCCCACAACCGCAGAAAATCCGGAGGGAGCATTGATTTGACCAGGTGAGGCGACACAACAGTAGATGCCGTCAGAGCCGGTCAAGTCGGGCGTAGGGCCCGAGGATGCGGAGACTCCGGCACGCCCAAGTCGCAGTCGGATGTCCTTTCCCAATCCGGCCCATGTTCTCCCAACGAGGCGGAGGTGCCTCCAACACTTATGAAAAACAAAACCGCAAAACCAAAGCGGCGTCCGGCTCGAGAGCAGCCGGATGAAGCAAGCCGAATGAGGGTGCAGCCGGCTGAACGAGAATTCTCGGCCGGCCCCTTGAGTGTTTTTCAAACAAGATTCATGGGATCAAAGACTAATGGCCAGGAAAACCTGCCCAGGCCCTTCACTACGCAGGACCTTGCCAGCTCCAGGGGCTAATGTCGGGGGGACAACCCCGGGTAGGGCAAAAGACTAGGAGCAGCTGGCTCAAGGCCGGCTGGCCCGCAACAAAGGCCGACTGAGGAGCAGCCGGCTGGAGCCGTGGCTGGCTGCCTTGGGAGCTGGCTGGCTCAAAGTCCATGCTGGTCTAGCCACGACCGTCTGCGTTGTGGCTAGGCCGGCTTCTACGTGCCATATCCGGCTGTTTTGTCTCTCCCCTGACCGGCTCGAGGCTGGCGAGCCTTGCAGGAGAAGGAACTGGAAAGGTGATCCGGGTGCGAAAGTCCACGCTGATCTCATCCCCCGTAAAGTAAGGGGTACTGTGGAGCAACAGTGCCCCTGTCGGACAGGCCATCGTGGCTCAGGCTGCACCGTACTGCTCCAGGCTACCGGTGGCGACAGAGACACCTCTCCCACGATGCTTGGCACGTCTTGTCGCCGCTGACTTCGGTAGAAGGACGGGACAAGCCTCAACGCCTCAATGACTGCTGACGACAGCGCCTCGGGAAGGAGCGGGAAAGCCGGAGCCGGCAGAGCCGGCCACTAGGTCATATGGACTTCTTTGTAAATTGCCAGCGCCTATATAAGCTGCGCTACCCCTCTCGTGCGAGGGGACGATCAACCCTTTGTCATTTCTAGTATCAGGGCTGCTCTGGGAGAGAGACCTTCGTCTACCTTTAGCCTCCCGAGCAGCCGGATACAGGTCAAGGAGCACCATTGTACTGTGATATCTCTTATACACTCTAGAGCAGGAGTAGGGGTGTTACCTCCATACGAGGGCCCCGAACCTGGGTACGTCGCTGTGTCGCTCGTGCTCATACCCGCATCCGGATACCACCGTTGACCATTGCAGGAACCATTCTCTTTATCCATCGTATGGCATATGCCGTGACGATACCACGACAGTGCTCTGGAAAGCCTCGCGATCTCGGAGATAAACTTGTTCCACGGAAGGAGAAATCCACACACCAGGCTAGTGGCTCCAAGCATCGTTCGAGAGATGCTCGAGATGATATTACCCAGAGTAGGATCGACAAAGCTCGACGACGGCGAGCGGCGAGGGAAGAATACGATAGCGATGATTTTGAAGAGAGTCAGGATACGACTACGAATTGAGAGGAGCCGATTGTTTAAGCTATAAAATCCGGGAGACGATGCCGCCCAAAAAGTTCAAACCTACCCCACTGATGCTGAAAAATACGACGGGCAGCAACAGCCGAGGTCCTGGTTAGACTATTATCTACAGACCGTGATCCTGCATAAAGGAAACTAGATAGCGGAAATGCAATGCTTGCAGCTTTACTTAAAGGATTCGGCAAGAGCTTGGTTGAGAGGTCTGCCGAAGGGCTCCGTCAAGTCATGGGAGGATCTGGTCGATGCTTTCGTCAAAAATTTCCAGGCAACATATAAAAGTCCTATTGGAATCGAAGAATTACGTCATTGTCAACAAAATCCGAGGGAGTCGATGCGCACGTACATCGAGAGGTTCACTAAACTCTTGAACGTTGCTGAAGATGTCTCTGTCGACAGAGCAATCGACGCCTTTAGTGATGGTATTCGACTAGAATCTTACATAGAGGAACTTGGACGGAAGAAGCCGAAAACCATAACCAAGTTAATGGAAATCGCCAATAGTTGGGCCGATGGTGAAGATAACGTACGAAGGCCTCGGCCGCGCAGCGACGATGAAGACGACGATCAGTCGAGACATGACTCAGGTAGTCGAAGAGATCGCTGTAAGAAAAGAAAGGAGCGCGGATACGATGATACCAACATGGTAGCTGCAGGATATTCTAGCCGCCGAGATGATCGGTACGATGATAGGCGAGATGATCGACAGGACAACAATCGTAGTAATTCAGGGAATCATGGCAACTACAAACCACGACCCATAAGGATCCCAGAACTGCCTTTTGCTGAGCAGATAAAAGCTCCTTGTTACCTACATGCATACATTGATCCTAAGGATGACAAGAAAAAGTCGAGTCATCTACTCAGGGATTGTCGACAGTTTATTGAGATGCAGAAGTTTATCCAGCAGCAGCAGCATCCGAATCCTCCGCCACCACCACCACCACCTCAGCACCAAGTTCAGGAAGTAAAACCTCGAAACTCTAATGAATCCTTCCCTCCACCGAGGGGACATATGAGTATGATCCACAAAACTGGTGTTTCGAGAAGGGAGATGAAGAAGCTCACTCAAGAAATCAACCTGGCAGAAAGTACTATGGCAAATATTCCAGAATATATTGATTGGTCGTCTCAGAGTATCCTGTTCAGCAGAGCGGATCACCCGATAACAGTCCCAAAGCCAGGGCATGCTGCCTTGGTAGTTGAGGCGCAAATAGGAGGATACAATATGAGCATAGTCTTTATAGATGGCAGAAGTGGATTAAATCTGATATTCGCGAACACAGTCAAAAACATGGGGATTACAATGTTGGAAGAATCTGATACATGTTTTCTTGGCGTCCTCCCTACTTTACCAGCGTACTCTCTTGGCAAAGTTTACTTAAAAGTTATCTTTGGGAAACCTGATAATTTCAGGAAGGAGAAGATAGAGTTCGAGGTAGTTAATTGGGAATCACAATACTATGCCATTCATGGTTGTGCCACATTATGCGTATATGAAGCTCAAGATGCCAGGCAACAATGGAACTAACATCACAGTCTATGGATGTTTTTCACGCTCAGATAATTGTGATCGCGAGTTTCAGAGGATTGCTACCAAGTTTGGACTAAAGCAAGAAGTTGTCGACTTCCCTTCTAAACCATTGGCATTCAAAGATAAAGAGGATGAGAGCATCAAGAAATTGAAAAAGAAACCGGAATGACCTCGTCATCGGAAGTTTCAGCAGTTGCGCCTTCGGCAGCTGACAGCTAGGCCTCTGCCGAAGACAGTAAAACTCTAGCACTTGCTGCAAACACTTCTGATGAAATCATCGACGCCTCCAAAGCCACCGTCTCCTTAGACAAGACCGAAGATAAGAAGGACCCTCCTCTTGTTTAAAGAGGATGGGCAGCGTTATACGTATCTATTTTTATTTCTTAGAAGTTTTCTTTTAGTAAGGCTGTTTTAGCCACTTTGTTTTTAGCTTACTCTATTAATAAAGACTCAAGTGTCATTTATCTGAAGTATTGCAGTAATTCGGGACACCCGAACAAAGTTTATCAAGAACCTTTTTCGCATACTATAGCGAACATTGGTTTACTCGAAATTTTACCCGAGATTGTCATCTAAAGCCTTTGAAATTACGAGTGCTACGAGGCAAAATCAACGGGAACCTTACTTTTATCCTTTGCTAGAAAAGCCTCAAGATTACGCGAGTGCTGCAGATAGCAAGGGCAAACAACTACACACTTACAAAAAAGACCCATGACCGGTACTTTAAACTACAGAAGTACTCAAGAGCGACGGAGTCATCGGCATGCTTAGTTCTATCGACTCGCTCGGGGGCTGCCGCCAAAACATACATCATCGGTTGAAAGCAAAGTTGCACTTACAATGGGTTTCACAAACCCGCAACATGAGATGATCACTCAAGAAATTTGCTGCCGACAAACTTACATATACATCATAATACAAATGTAAAACGAGTAATTAAGATTTGCTCTATTCATACTAAATATTGCCAACGACATTTGACACAATTACTAACAAAAGGGAGGTACATATATACAACTTACGATGAATTCGCTTAAATCAACGCATCGAACAATCGGCTGCAACAAGCATTGAAGAATTTACTTTACAGCAGGAGCATAAACGTTTTTCAGGACTCTTCTTCTAGAAGCCTCGCTTCTTCGATTACCCTTGAACTATCTTCAAGCCTGTCGATTACGATGGCAGCAGCAATTTGTGTTTTTGCAAAAAAATGTCCTATATTACCATCAACATTTGCAATGGCCATCAAATCTGCGGAAGGATGCTTTGACAGGACAAGGGCAATGGCAGATTTAGCTCCAGCAATAAGCTGTGCACGAATCAAGCCCCGGTTTTTCTTGGTATTACTGAACTTTGACATCAAAGTCAGTAAAGTAGGGGAGGAAACATTATCTTCCAGATCACCCTTAAGCCAGTACAGCACTTGTTAAAAAATCGGTGCACCTGTTGCACCCGATCTTGAAACTTTGCGACAGTGGCAGCTTTCGACTGGTTTCTCCAGAAAACTTCATCAAAGGATGAAAGATGAGTCAAGACATTTACGCGTTCATGAACACGCTGGTTTTCCTCCGACCAGTTCAAGGCTATGACTACAAGAAATAATGAAAGAGATGTCATCAGAAGAAAAAAAAACTTGGTCGTACTCAAAGAAACTAAGGAGTAAGAAGATACTTATAGTTTAAACTTTCTATTGCTTTTTGCAACTCAGTAAGGACATATCGTTCTGCGTCGGTGGCTAGTTCGCCCTTCTTCTTTATAATGGCGGCCATAGCATGAATACCACTCATATCCTTTTCCATCTTGGAAATTCGAGACCTCATGCGTTGGAGGCGATCATTCTCAGAACAGCCATCCGAAGGACCTTCGGTAAAGGAGGGCATAGGAACCACCTGCAAAGATATACCACTCAGAATGTGACGGGATATGTGAGCCTATCAGTTGGAATTACTCCCATCGGGAGCGTGCAATTAAAAATGTTGAAAATATTACATCAAGAGGGTATTGGCAACATTGCCAATACAGGATTCGTTACAATAAAAAGTTCTTATGACAAGGAATTGTTTTAAGCGGACAAGATTACAATCCAACAAAAAGAAGTCAAGGAGCCTGAGTCTGAGTCAATAAGCTTAGGCCAGTGGCTGATTTTTTTGCTGAAACCAAATCAAGAAGCTGACAAGCACACTTGAGCGTTGAAGATTTATGGACACTTAAGTCGATAAGTTGCCCATCTTGTTCCTTTGGAAGCTCCTTGGACATTTGTTCAACATCGGCTTTGCAGCCATGACCCATCATAAGTTGAAAAGCTAGAAGAGCACCGTAGGTGCGTGAAGTCCATTTGAATACCTCGATAACCTCCTCCGTGTCGACGGCAAAAGCATCTGTTAGTTGTTCCACAGTTTTGTTTTGGTCGGCCTTGGGGAAAATCATCGAGTGCATATTCGACATGACTCCTTTATTCTTCTGGAGAAGACCTTGAATAAGCTTGTTAGATTCAAGGGTCAATGACAAAGCATCGGCAGGAGAATTATCTGGGAGCTTATCTAAGGCGTCAACAGGGATATCGGCAGCTTCTGTGAAGAACGAAAATAAAAAAATTGTTAGTTACAATTAAGACAAGAAAGGAGAAACTAAAAAGTTACGCCGATGAGAATTACTGAGCAGGGCCAAAATGGATTGGCGAAGATGATTGTCCTTTTCACACCTCTGAGCTTCAGCAGCGGCCTCCGAAGCTTCTTCATCCTTTAGCTTCTTCCTCAGTTTCTCAAGCTCTTCCTTCAGAGAATCAACATTTTGACAAGCTTCGGCAACCATTTTTACTGCATTATCGAGCTTTGAGGAAGTAGATTCAATTTGTTTCTGAAGCTGAGCCTTGTAACCGTTGAGCGAAGTAAATTGAGAGGCGAAAGCCTCCAGGGAGAAAATAACCATTCGGAGATCCTGAAGAAATAAAAATAAGTAGTTGTTAACAGCAATAGGATTCTTTTCAAAAAGTTTATAAAGACTCAGGGGCTGTCAAAGGCAGGCGTATTATTGAAATAAGAAAGCCTACAGGCTTTTCAGGAGGAGGAGAAGTTGTGGTAACAACAGTAGAAGGAATCTCCTTCCCTTTAGAAAGGGAAGAAGCTGTCGAAACTTGAGCTGCTGGAGTTGTTACGGGAGCTGAAGCTTCGGAATCTGCCGGGACTGGCTTACTAGAACTTGTCTTGGCCTTCTTTGGAGGGTGCTCTATGAAGCCCTCATCACTGTAAGCGTATAAACCATGCAAAATGAGAATTAAATACAAGAGAAAATCTTGGAGCAGTGGGAAAGACTTACAGATCAAATAGGTCATCTTCATCGGCGAACCCGCCAGACGATCTCTTTGAGGACTGCACATTGGCCTTCTCCGCAGCTACATCAACAAAGGCAGCACGATCAGCATCATCGTCATGGTTTGACTCCGCCGTGTCACTTGTATCATCAGCGAGAGATTTAGGATCTATAGAAAAAGCTCCGGGATTCATAGGATCATTGTCTTCATCTTCTGGATCTACATCATCTTCAGTACGGGATTCTACGGGAATGAAGGAACTTCTCTCTTCGAGATTATCATCCGACATATCTTGGAAATGCTCGGGAGCTAACATGACTTGTCGAAGGAATTAAAAAAGTTAATGTAAAGTATAGTTTGAGAACAATAGTTAGTGCAAAGGAGAAATTACCTCGTTTGGCGGATGGTCGGCATCGAAGGGTGATTGAGGACATAGAAGCGGAATCGAATCTTCTTGACTGAAATGAGTCAAGCGCTTGACTTCATCAAGCAATTGTTTTTCGGACAGTTTGGCGACGTTCACTCTGGTCTCGTCCTTGGGGCCTAAATATAACCACATCGGGTGGGCTCTGGACAAAACTACTTGGACTCGACGTTTCAGGAAAATGGCGGCTATCTCAGTACCAATCATGGTTTGGCCATCAGATCCCTTGATTCAAAGAACTCTATCAAATAATTTATCGACTGCAGGTTTCTCTTCGGGTGACAGAATATTCTTCCAAGATCTCTTGGGCACGGCCTCGAGGACATCGGCAAATCGTGGCAGTTGCATGTCGGCTGCTGATGAATCTTTTATATAGAACCACTTCAACCTCCATCCTTGAACGGATTCTCTCATTGGAAAATTGAAGTAGTTAACTTCCTTGCGGACAACAAATCCAACTCCGCCGGTGACAAAGGACGATCCGTTACCAGTAACTGTAGCGCTTCACAAAGAAAATCTTTTCCATAAACCAAAATGAGGCTCGATGCCAGGAAGGCCTCACATAGGTGATAAAAATAGCAAGATGAAGGATCGAGTTGGGAGTTAATTGCCACAATTGGATCTCATACACATGAAGGAGACGCCGGAGGAATTCATGAGCAGGAAGAGAAAGTCCGCGATATAGGAAAGACAAGAACATCACAGTAAAACCGGCAGGGGAATTTGGGCGTGAAGCCGCACCTGGGAGAATGACGTTCCCCTCGTCGGTTGGAATTATGCCAAGGCTCCGAGCTTTCTTCTCGTCGCGCTTGGTTGTCGGAGCCGGCCAATCACTGAAGCGAGGTCCGCCCAAGGAATCCTTCGGCGCGGGCGGCGCGGGAGCTGGAGCGGAAGCATCCGATGCACTCTTTCTCGGCGCGCCGGATGAGGCTTTAGCGGTGGCGCCACTGGTCGCGGCGTTGGCGGCGAGGGTGAGGTTCTTCTTCTTCACCATCGTCAAAGGAATCAGAGGAAGATCTAAGAACAGCGGCGGCGGCGGTGCAGCGGTTTTGAGGAAGAAGAATGAGTGAGAAAGAAGGGCAGCGAGAAGAGAGAATGGAAAGGATAAAATTTGTCCTCTGCGGTTATAAACTAAAGGAGACTTGGGATTAGGTCACCACGTGTCGTTGTCTCTATTTTACTAAGTAATCTTTTCCACCACTATGCACGAAAATCGAGGAGGTGTCTTGGTTAGTGCACGAGCGCTGGTCATTTCCTAACTGACCGCGCAGAAGTAGGGTGGGCCCGTCAGGTCATGTCCCGTCAATCAAACTGCAACAGTGGTTACGTCATCAATGATGTCATAAAAAGTGTCGACTGCACCTAAAGCATCCGAAGAAAACTGAAATGTTCGAGTGGTTTGGTCTGAGTCTACAGTCGGTTGCAAGCATCCACGCCTAGACTCGGGGGCTACTCCCATTGGGAGCGCTGAACGCGAACCCGATAAAAGTGATGGATTCGAAGACTTTTTTGCACAAGCCAGGATCATGCCCGGGGACTTGATTCTGAGTAAGGTAACGTTGTTTTGCCATCGGTAGTTAACCAGCATCCATTTATCGAGTAAAGCTGGACGCGTTACTCAATACCCCTTACGTACTACCAACAAGTACAAACCTTACTTGGAAGTATTGAAGACCCGATATAGGAAGATGTATCGGATGACCATGAAAGTTTGCAGAAAACGTCGGCAGAAGAAAACATTCGAGTAGTACAACTTGAGTCTACACACGGTTACAAGCATCCGTGCTGCAGATCTAAGAGCCCCATCGGGAGCACCGAACGTGCACCCGATATAAAGAGAGAGAGAGAGACATTGCTATTGCGGGGGAGTCAACATTCGATGTAAGATAGTTTTTAGTCCCCGCCCAAAGCTTCTTCTCCGACACTCGCAAGTACATGATGGGAATTACCCTTCGGGTAACTAGTATTGTGCTACCTCTCACAGCCCAACCAGGGGCCAATGAAGAATATCCATCGACTAAGGTGGGCCGCTCTATCGGTTCCAAAGGAGGAGTCTTGACAAGCAAGGCAAGAAGACGAATAAACAAGGAAAACTTAGACATAGGACTCTTTGTAACCTAGTCGTACCCGGACAGATCTCTTGAGACCTGGCTCACTATATAAGGGCCAGGAGAGGATCTCGCCGAACGCACCACACAATCATGTAATCAGCCACCGCAAGCCTAGAGCCAGTCACCGTAGAACTTAGCCTCCGACGAGATCATAGCCGAAACCTTCAGCTCCATTGTAACCCGACATTTTCATAATCAAGATCGTGTGTAGACGTAAGGGTTTTACCTCATCGAGGGCCCCGAACCTGGGTAAATCGCTCTCCCCGCTTGTTTGATAACCGATGTCTCGTGTCAGCCTACATGATTCCATCTATCCTAAGCCCCAAACAGAGGGCATTGCCGGGGAGTACCCTCGAGGGGAGTACCCTCGACAACAATCCTGATGACATTTATACTCCTGTTGTAGTGATGATACTTATGCACCCGATATTTATTGCAGCCGATTGTTCGGGTGCATTGGATTCATATGTATAACTTTAAATCCAACGGAGATGTTATATGTACCCCTTTTTTGGCTAGTATAACTTTTTCTCCAATTTTTCTTCAGAAGCCGTTGGCAGATTTTTTTTATTGAGAGAGTAAATCTGAATGCTCGTTAATACTTTGACATCTGTATTATGATGCCTATGTATGAAAGTTGTCGGCAAAAAATTATTCGAGTGATCAGCTCACGTTGCAGGTTTGATGAACCTGTTGTAATTGCAACTTTGCTTTCAACCGACAATGTATGGTTTAGCGACAGCCCCCGAGCGTAATCTAGAACTATGCTCTATCATAGCGACCCGCCGTTTCTTAGCACTCCTTTTAGTTTAAAGTACTGGCATTGGTCTTGTTTGTAAGTATATAGTTTTTTATCCTTGCCGTTTGCAGCACTCGCGTAGTCTTGAGGCTTTAGCAAAGGATAATTGTGTATTGTTATAAGTCCCGTTTATTTTACCTTCTAATGCAGCACTCATATTTTTCAGAGGCTTTAGATGGTAGTTTCAGGTATAGTCTTTCAAAACGACCCTCGATCTTATTTATCGAGTTTATGAGTCGAAATCAATGTTCACGGTAGTATGCGAAAAAGTCTTGATGAACTTGTTCGGGTGTCCCGAATTAATTCAATACTCAGATAAACGAAACTTGAGTCTTTATTAATAGGATAAACTAAGAACGATGTGGCTAGAAAAGCCTTATTAAAAGAAAATTTCTAAGAAGAAAAACTAAAGATGCATAACGTTGCTCATCTTCTTTAAGCAAGAGGAGAGTCCTTCTTGTCTTGGGTCTTGTCTAGGGAGCCGGTGGCTCTGGATGTGCCGATGATTTTGTCAGGAGTACTTGTGACAAGCGCTAGAGTGTTAACATCTTCGGTTGAGGATTTATTATCAACTGTCGAAGGCCCAACTACCGAAACTCCCAATGCGGGGTCATCTGGTTTCTTTTTCGACTTGTTGACACTTTCATCCTCCTTATCTCGAGAGGTCAGTTGTTTAGAAGGGAAGCCGATAGCTTCCTGTTTTATTCCAAACTTAGCAACGATCTAATGAAACTCGCGATCATAGTTATCCGACCGAGAAAAACTTCCATGGACTGTGATATTGGTTCCATTGTTGCATGGCATCTTGAGCTTGAGATACGCATAATGTGGCACAACCATGAACATGGCATAAGCGGGTCTTCCGAGTATAGCATGGTATTGTGATTCCCAGTTTACTACCTCGAACTCTATCATTTCTTTCCTGAAATTGTCGGGTTTCCCAAAGACAACATTCAGGGAAATCTTGCCAAGAGAATATGCTGGCAAAGTAGGAAGGATGCCATGAAAACATGTATCAGTCTCTTCTAGCATTTTCATTGTAATGCCCATGTTTTTGACTATGCTGGCAAATATTAGATTTAATCTGCTTCCACCATCCATGAACACTTTGCTCATACTGAATCCTCCTATTTGTTCTTCAACTACCAAGGTAGCATGACCTGGCTTTGGGATGGTCATCGGGTGATCCGATCTGCTGAACAGGATGCTCTGTGATGACCAGTCGACATATTCTGGAATATTTGCCATGGTACTTTCTGCGAGGTTGATTTCTTGTGTGAGTTTCTTCATCTCTCTCCTCGAAACACCAGTTTTGCGAATCATGTTGATCTGCCCCCGTGGTGGAGGGAAGGACTCGTTAGGGTTAAGAGTTTGTACTTGCTGAACTTGATGTTGAGGTGGTGGTGGTGGTGGAAGGTTCGATTGCTGCTGCTGAATAAACTTCTGCATCTCAATAAACTGTCGACAGTCTCTGAGCAGATGACTCGACTTCTTCTTGTCATCCTTGGGGTTGATGTATGCATGTAGATAACATGCAGCATTTAGCTGCTCAGCAAAAGGCAATTCCGGGACCCTTGAAGGTCGTCCTTTGTAGTTGCCGCGATTCCCTGAATTATTGCGATTGTTGTCTTGACGATCATCACGTCTATCATCATACCGATCATCTCGTCGATCTGAATATCTGCGATCTTTCCTCTTCTTACAACGATCTCTTCGATTACCCGAGTCGTGCCTTGGCTGATCGTCATCTTCATCGTCACTGCGCGGATGAGGTTTTCTTACGCGATCTTCTCCATCAGCCCAACTATTGGCGATCTCCATGAACTTGGTGATAGTCTTTGGCTTCTTTCGACCAAGTTCTTCAATATATGATTCTCGTCGGATGCCATCACTGAAGGCATCAATTACTCTGTCAACGGAAACATCTTCAGCAGCGTTCAATAGTTTGGTAAATCATCCGATGTACGTGCGCATCGACTCTTTTGGCTTCTGCTGGCAATGATGTAATTTCTCGATTCTGACCGGCCTCTTTTATGTTGCCTGGAAGTTTTTGACGAAAGCATCGACCAGATCTTCCCATGATTTGATAGAACCCTTTGGGAAACCTCTCAACTGGCTCGTTTCGAATCCTTCGGTAAAGCTGCGTTAAGCATCGTACGCTGGTATTTGATTTCCTTTGTGCAAGATCACAGTTTGTAAATAATCAACTATCCAGGATCTCGACTCCTACTGCCCATCGTATTTAGCAACATCAGTGGGAGTAGGCTTAAACCTTTTGGGTGGCATTGTCTCCCGAATCTTATAGCTCAAACAATCGGCTCCTCGCAGTTCACCGTTGTAATCCTGAGTTTCTTCGGAATCATCACTGTCGTATTCTTCTCTTGCGGCTCGTCGTCATCGAGCTTTATCAATCCTGCTTTGAGTAATATCGTCTCGAGCGTCTCTCGAACGATGCCTGGAGCCACTGCCTTGGTGTGTAGATTTCTACTTTCGAGGAACGAGTTTATCTCCGAGAATCGCAAGGCTTTCCAGAGCACCCCGATGAGCTTGTGCCATAGGCCCTTCGGGTGCTGGCTGGTGATTGATCAAATAGGCCGCGAGGTTGGCGCTCCCCCGAAGGTTTTTTGTCTCAACATGCCTGTTGTGTCCATAGTCATAAAGGATTTGGACAAGTTCAAAGTTATTTCCTTTGCATCATCTTCCGAAAGGCGAGGCTTCCTTGGTCGATGTCTTCCTGAACCTTGGTTGCTCCGAGATGCACTTGCATGTGAGGCTCTCCGACGCTCACTAGATTGATCAGCCGCAACTCGACGTCGATCGAGATTTGCTGGCTCGTTTGACAGCCGCACTCGATTTCTCTCCAAGATAGAACGATATGTGTTGCGAGTTCCTATCGAAGTTCCAGAAGGGAGCTGAGTATTGTTGGTTATGGCAGCCCGAGCTGCTGCCCACTCCTCCTCTGCAATAGTGTAATCACTGTGGTCATTGCTGGCGCTGTTTTCGGCGTTGCGACGCCTACTAGCATGCGGTGTGCGCTCTCCTTCATCTCCTCCGTCCCCCGAGTTGAGGATAGCGTATATTTGATGGTGTGCCACCCTCTGGCGGCGCTGTCGATGCTTTCCTCACACGAAGAATAACTGGCGTTGCAGACGAACGGCGTGTCTTCTGAGGCCAATCCATGCATGGTATCGCAGTTTAAGCAGTAATATGAAGTCATATCGGATGACATAGAATCATCGGATCCAACGGACATAGATGATGTTGATCGGGCAGTCATCGGCGGTGAAGAGTTTGTCGATGCAGATAATCCAATCGATAGATCGAATGGGACCGGAGTCGACGCGGTTGATCCTGTTGCTGAAGAGGATGGAGTCCTTGCCGACTTGGAGACGAATGGCCCGCGCAGCCGAAGGATGCCTTCGGCGTTGATGCTGTAGTGGACGCTCCCGAATGTCATACCCAACCCTTCTTGTAGATCCAAAAAGGTCAAACGAGACAAGTCGCATTGCGGAGTGAACTCGAAGGACCCGAATCGAATCGAGTTCCCTATGCTTGGTGATGAGGGGGCCGACTACTCCGCCGGTGATGTTGATGAAGTTGCTGATGACATGGCCGAAGCAGCCGATGCCGGGTCTTGCGCCAACAGGTTTCCCACAAACAACGCCAATTGACGAGGGTGCTCCTCGGCATTGCCCACCTTTTGGGGCTTAGGGTTAACGGAATCCTGCAAGCTGACACGAGACATCGGATACCAAACAAACGGTGAGAGAGATTTACCCAGGTTCAGGGCCCTCGATGAGGTAAAACTCTTACTCTCTCGCTATTCAATCTTGATTATTGAAACTATCGAGTTACAATGGGGTAGCCGAAGGCTTCGACGATGATCTCGTCGAGAAGCTAAGATTTCTGATGACCTAGCTCTAGACTTGCGGTGGTTCTGGCTACGGTGATTGTGTGTCCCTCGGCAGGCCCTCTCCTGGCCCTTATATTGCGAGCCAGGTCTCAGGAGTTCGATCCAGGTTCGACTGGGTTACAAAGAGTTCTACATCTAAACTTTCCTTGTTTCTTCGTCTTCTTGCCTTGTTCGTCAAGAATCCTTCTTTGGAACCGACATAACGGCCCACCTTGGTCGGTGGATGATCTTCATGGGCCCCTGGTTGGGCCATAGGAGGTAGCGTAATACTAGTTACCCGAAGGGTAATGCCCACATCACCAGCCTTATTCGATAAATCGATGCTGGTTAACTGCCGATGCAAAACAACATTACTCTAGTCAGAATCAAATCCCCGGGCTCGATCCTAGATCTTCTGGAACCTTCGAGTCCGTTTTTCTTCGGATTCATTTGTTTTTATCGGGTGCGCGTCCAATGCTCCCGATGGGAGTAGCTCCTGAGTCTAGGGACAGATGCTTGCAACCTTGCGTAGACTCAAGTTGAATAAATTCCGTCGAATGCCAAATCTTCTTCGAGTGCTGTTGTTATAAGGAGCCGATAACTTTAGATGACATCATCAGTGACGTTGTAACTGCAACTGCGGGTTTGACGGGACGTGACCTGACAGGCCCACCCCCGCTCTGAGCAGATGCTTGTTTGGGACATAACCGATCTTTGCGACCCACCCGAGGCGTCTCCTCGATTTCCGCATGTAGTGGAGGTAATAATCCTTTGTCTTGCTTTTTATTTTGACACGTGGTGAGCTAGATCTGCGCCCAATATTTACGGCACCAATCCACCAGTCCAGATCCTAAGTATTTTTTTTCCTTTATAAGAGGAGGCGCATATTTTAGTTTTCTTTCTCTCCCTGCCATTGTCTTCTTCTTCCTCAACTCATAACTATTGCACCCTTACCGCCACCGCGCCCAAACCACCACAGTTCCCAAAGAAATTTCAAGATGGTTAAGAAGAAGGGTGTCGTCGTCGTAGCCAGTGCAGCCACGAGCGCCACCGGCCCCAAGGCCGCCACAACTTCACCAAAGAAAACTGCGCCAGAGACCTCCGCCGCCATTACTAGAGATGCTCCAGGTGACTGGCCCACATCGATGCAGCCCGACCTACGGTCTTCGCTTCATCATGTGCGTCAACGTCAAGAACCACCCTCAAGGACGAGGTCACGGAAGCATGGAAGAGAAGAAGGAAGAAGAGCGTCCGAGGTCGCCAAGAAGATTAGGCGCCTGCCACAAGTCAATTCGGGCCAAGGCCCATGTATCTCCTTGTATGCCTAAACTACCCCTCCTTAGTGGCTCCCTATATATAGCCCCCCACCTCCCCCTTCATTAAAAATGGAAGGAACTTGAGAGAATTAGGCTCATGCCTCCACCATCCCTTTGGGATTAGGGAAACCCCCTCCTTAGATTACCCAAATCTATTGTACAAGGCACTCTTATATGATTAGTCTCTCACACTTGTGATTCTACCACCGGTCTCTCACTCGTGTGATTCTCCTCTCGGGGATTCTACCATGTGTCTTTCTCTTGAGAGATTCTATCGGGATAGTGGTTCGGGCTATCGGGAGTAAACCGAATTGTATCGGGTTGGTGTGTGTTTGCGTGTGTTCATAGTGTTCATCGCCGTGTTCTTCGTGTTCTTCCTCTCCCCCGCCTTTCCCTCGGTCAATTCGTGAGATCGGGCAACCCACGTGGCCTTAGGCCCCATCACACATCCACCATGACAAAGCGTGACGAGAAGAAAGCTCGGAGTCTTGGCCTGATCTCCGACAAGGAAGAAGACGTCCTTCTACCAGGTTCAGATTCCCATCCCAATCCTCCTGCCGGTTTTACTGTAAGGTTTGCTCCATTCTTGTACCGTGGATTAACCCTACCAGCACATGAATTTCTTCGATGTCTTCTGCTTTCATACGGGATTCAACTTTGGCAGTTGACCCCGAATTCTATTCTTCATCTTGCAATCTTCATCACCATCTGTGAGGCTTTCCTTGGTATTGATCCTCACTGGGGTTTATGGAAAAAGATTTTCCTCGTTAAACGTTACAGTAGTAGCAACGGATCCTTCATCACCAGGGGGAGTTGGTTTTGTTGTCCGAAAAGAAGTGAACTACTTCAACTTGCCAATGAGAGAATCTGTCCAGGGATGGAGGTTGAAGTGGTTTTATCTGAGAGACCCATCAACAGCCCGACGCAACACACGCCTACCGAAGTATGTTGATGTTCTCGAAGCTACGCCGAAGAAATCCTGGAAGAACATATTGACAACTGAAGAAAAGATGGTAGCTGACAAGTTGTTTGAAATAATATTTGAGATAAAGGAATCCAAAGGTCAAACAATGATTGGTACTGATGTTGTCGCTGTATTCTTGAAGCGTCACATCCAACTAGTCATGTCTAGAGCTCACCAAATGTGGCTATATTCGGATCCCAAAGATGAGACTCGAATCAATGTTGCGGAATTGTCAGACAAAGAGTTGTTAGACGAAGTCAGCGCTTGACTCATTTTAGTCAAGAAGACTCTATTCCCTGTTGGCTCTTCATGATCCGTATGATCTTACTCACCAACCATATGAGGTAATCTTTTAACTTTCTTATACTTACATTGATACTTGTATCCGATATATGTTGCTTTAGCTTACCAAAACTTTATTTACTTCGGCAGGTCCCTTCAACCATTGAATACTTTCCCACTGTATCCAAGGTTGAGGAGAATCCTGAAGACGCAGAAGTAGCCGAGGACAGTGAAGCTTCCAAGGAGGAGGATAGTAACCTTTTCAACCCTGAAGCTCCTTCTGCTGAACATAAAATCCTTGATGATGAATTAACCGATACAGCAGAGTCGACTCAACATGACAATGATGCTGATCGTATTCCTTTTGTTAATGCAGTTCCAGAGACGTCTAGCGCCCGGCCGCCAAAGAGGCCATCCGGCGGCTTTGCCGTTGAGGATGATTTTCTTCTCGACTCGTAAGTACATTTTGCTTCTTTTGAAGTTGATTCGTATTCCCCTTGACGTAGTTATCTGCTTATTTGCAGTGATGAGAGTTTTCTAGAGCCCCCTTCGAACAAGGCGAGGACCAGCTCCAACAGGCAAACTCCTCCCGCATTTGAAGCTCCAACTTTATCAAAAGAAGCACCAGCTCCTTCTTCTCTCTCGAAGGGAAAAGAACTTCCTTTGACAACTGCCACTCCCCTCTCGACTCTCGGAGAGCATGTGAGTACCGCAACTCCTTTCATTTTTACTCATGATAAAGATTCTATCTCTCTTCCAGCCCCCGAGTCTATATTCGGCTGCTTGCGGTTGAGAGACTTAAAAGGATTTAATGTAAACATAATGCATTTGACTTGTGTTTTGTCATAGAGTATCCAAGCTGTCGTAACAATATTAAAGGACTTTGCCTCCCAATTTACCCTGCTTCAAGCTGATAACGTTCGGCTCCAAGAAGATGCCCAATCAAAATCTACCCAGCTTGAAGCGGTTAAGATTGCGGCCACTGCCCGGCAAGAGGTAGATTCGCTGAAGAAGGAGCTTGGTCAGGTGAAGAAGAAGCTGAAGGAGGGGGAGAAGGAGAAGGCAGAGGCCCAAGTCCATAGGAAGGAGAAGGAGGATCTGCTTCGCATTTCCACCATGGCCCTGCTGGGTAATTTTATTGCAGTGTCTTCAAATTCCTTTTTGTTTCGCTTTATTGATTTCTTGCTTCTGCTTTTATTTGTTCAAGGAGCTGCTGATATTCGTAAAAATTTTGTAGACAAGCTTCCAGTCGATTCTGCTGCTAACGCTATTTCCTTAGCGATTGAATCCGGCGAACTTGTCCGAGTTCTTCTTCAAAAGAACAAGGCGGTCTTGTCGAGATTCCATGCTATGATATTCCCGAAGGCAGATCAGAACAAAACTCTAGGGCAGTTGGTGGATGCTTTCTCCATAGACACCGAGGGCGCCATCATCGAGGTATTCAAACGTACCTCGCGTACCTACGATGCTCTTCTTGCCTTCCAGCTTCTAATGGGGTACGGCTTCAAAGCTGATATGGAACCACTGATGACAGAGCTCCCGAAAGATCAAGATGGGCTAGCTATTTACCTTAGCCCTTTTAGTGCATCGGCGCGTAAATGCGCGCGGCAACTTCTTGATCTAGTCGAAGCTAATAAGCCAGTACACGGTGGAGCCGCCCCAAGCTTGTCAACTCAGACCCAGGCTCCTTGAATTTTTCCCACCGAATTGTAACTGATACTGTGCTTCAAACAATGACTTTTTCTAAAGCCCTATTTTGTAATGAATTTGAGCTGGCAATGTTGCCAGTTCTTCCTTTGTAAATGTGTTGTGTTTTAGCTTTGATTGCGTGCTCCCGTGGGAGTGATGGAAGTTATTGGTTCCACACATATTTATGATGTGCACTTGATGATGTACTTGCAGGTAGCTCATGTGACTCCTTTTGTCGAAGATGCTTCGGCTGCTGGGTCTGAAACTAGCCTTCTTCAACAAATGAGGACTCGAATTTCTTGGATGGAGAAAGATCTGATGGGTATTCATGCCATGGCAGCTGTAATAAAGAAGAAAGGTGAACTGGCCATGGAAGTAGAGCGGTATGCGCTGAGTGAATTGCAGAAGGTCACAGAAAACTTGAACTATGAGTACTCGATAATCCTTCGACTCCCTCAATTTTTAGGGTACTTTCTCCTTGGTTCTTGAACTTTGCATTATCATCTTTATCAGTCATGGCTCTGAACTTGTCCGAAGAGAACAAGCGAGTTAATGAACGGGGTAATGCTTTGATGAATCTTTCATAGTTCAATGAAGTCTTCTGGACAAACAAGTCAAAAGCTGCCACTATTGCAAAATTCCAAGATCGGGTGCAACAAGTGCACCGATTTTCGATAAATGCCATGCATGCCTGAGGATGATATGGAAAGCCATGTTCCCTCTCAATCTAGTTCCTCCAATGCTGCTGGCTTTAATGTCAAACTTCAGAAATGCCGAAAGGGTCCACGCTTTGGTTTGCAGCCAACTTCTTGCGGGAGCAGAAACAACTTTTGCTTCTGTGCTATCTCAACATCCTTTGTTGGACTTGGAAGCAATTTCTAAGGCCGACGGCAATGTGAGTCAGTATTTCCCTGCCATCAGAGACCCTGCCTACATTGTAGTTTCTAGATTGGAATTAGTTCTGAAGCAAACACGTGTCGAAGCTCCTCATAAATAGCTTTGATCCTATTGATCTTCTGTTGCAGTCGATACAATTGCTGTAAATCATTTTTCTAATGATTCCTCATACCCGAATATTCGGGTATCTTGGGTGTAAATTTATTCGCGTGTACGATGTAACTTATTCACCCAATCTTGAATTTTTTCTTAGTATTCGTATCAATGCTCAGGAGATGAGCTGATCGATGATTTTTTCCCTTGCATAGATCTCAAAAGTCTTCATAGAGATGAACAAATCTTTGAAGACGACGCCTGATGAGGGTGCTCCTCGGCAATGCCCACCTTTTGGGTTCTAGGGTTGACGGAATCCTGCAGGCTAACACAAGACATTGGATACCAAACATGCAGGGAGAGAGATTTACCCAGGTTCGGGGCCCTCAATGAGGTAAAACCCTTACTTCCTGCTTGTCTGATCTTTATTATCGAATATATCGAGTTACAATGGGGTAGCCGAAGGCTATGACTAAGATCTCGTCGAGAGGCCAAGATTTCTAATGAACTAGCTCTAGACTTGTGGTGAATTTGCCTGTTGTGATTGTGTGTCCTCGGCAGACCCTCTCCTGGCCCTTATATTACAGGCCAGGTCCCGAGAGTTTTGTCCGGGTTCGACTAGGTTACAAAGAGTTCTATTTCTAAACTTTCCTTGTCTATCGTCTTCTTGCCTTGTTCCTCAAGAATCCTTGTTTGGAACCGACGTATCGGCCCACCTTGGTCGGTAGATGATCTTCATGGGCCCCTGGTTGGGCCGTAGGAGGTAGCATAACATTGGTTACCTGAAGGGTAATGCCCACATCAATGCTTTTGTCACTTTTGACAAAGTATCGTTGCTTCTCAGGATTGTCTTCAAATGCCGGTGGCAATATTTGGAATATTCATTGACTAAGCTGCAAGTTTTGGCGTGCTAGTCTTTTCGGCATCGGTATTATGATGCTTTGTAATTTGTATAGTATCGGCGTCAATTTTTTGAGTGATCAGCTCATGTTGCGGGCCGAAGGAACCCGTAGTAATCACAACTTTGCTATAACCAAAAGCTTATTTTCGAGTTTTGTCGGCAGTAGCGTCCAAGTAAATCGAGGGAACTATGCGCATTATCAACTCCGTAGCTCTTAGTACTCTATATTCGATGCACCGGTGTGGGCCTTTCTTGATTATCATCACATACTTATAATAAAGTTCAAGTTTCGTCTATGCAAGCATTCGATTGATTCGGGACACCAGACAAAATTTTCAAGATCTCTGCATACTACCGCGTACTGCGACTTCGCGTAAAAATATTAATACAGTAAGCGGACCCAATATAAAAGACCGGGAGCCTCCTATACTGTTTGTACTCATGATTTTCATCTAAGCCTCAGGGAACATGCGAGTGCTGCAATTGATGATAATCAAAAGATCCTTGAAAAATACGATAAAAATACACATTGTTTTTTGTCAAAGCCTCAGGGAACATGCGAGCGCTGCAAATGACGAAGACGATACAAGATAAGCTAAATTGCTATGGCTTAGAAAGCCTTTTTGAAAATAAAAATGTTACGAAAAAGTAAAGGTGTATGCCACCGCTCGTCTTCTTAAGTAAGAGGAGGGTCTTCCTTGGTTTGGCTGACGTCTACTGAGGTGCCGATGGCTTCCTGGGCGTTGCTGATAGTTTTTGTAGAAGCGTTGGCAATTGCTGCCAAAGGGTTAGTGCCTTCTGCTGAGGCTCTGACGACTGATGTCGAAGCTTTGACAGTTGGTACTATCGTTGCAGGATCATCGGGTTGTTTCTTCGTCTTCTTGTTGCTGTCTACCTCCTTGATCTTAGATTCCGTGTTTTCAAGAACTAATTGTTTGGGAGTAAAGTCCATAGTTTTTACTTAGCGGCAATCTTCTGGAACAGATAGGGCAAAGGTGTCTGATCTTTCGATGAGATGATGATAACGTCGATTTGTTGGTGGAGTTCGTGCTTGACGATCCGACTACACGTGCAAAGCTCGCGCGCCAATAAAATCGCTAGGACAGTCTTCGAAGGTTACTGATCTTGCGGATGCACGATCAGCCTGAACAGCGAGGGTCTTAATTCCTACCTGAAATCGAGAACAAGTAAGAACTAATATTACAATCCGGATATTGCGGATGAAATATGGAAGCTTTATTGAATATGGTGGGATTCCGAATAGTCGGTCTTGTTTTGGGCATTGGCCTCAAAAGAAGTACACGAGAGTTGCAACAATGGATAACTTTTAATCTAATCAATATCTGAGTCTAAACGTGACGGCTATGGGGGTATTTGAAGGAGGAAAAGGTGGGGTTTTGACCAGCCATGCATATGGTGTCCGAACCAAACCCCAAAAGACCTTCCCCCCTTCAATACGGACTCTAAACGGGGGCTGACTTAATTCCTGCGAAAATTACATGGGCCTGGCCCAAACTTAAAAGTGGCGTAGCACCATGTAACTATATGGACGAAATTATGAAGTGAAAGCTCTATATTTCGTCCATGTCTTCATCTCTTATTACGGTGGATTCAAAGTTCTAAAATCTCCAGTTGCAGCGTCCTCTTCAATCCTCATATGTTTGCTACCATCTCCACTATGTGTGATCATGCTCCAATGATTGTCCTTCTCATCCATGCTAGGTCCATCATTCCTAACAGTAACAAACACATCTGATTTAGGCAGCATCATATTCACATGTATGTGAGGAATAGTTCCAAGAAATGAAAGTACCTGATAATTAAGTTGTTTGGCACAAGCTCGAGTGATTTGTCCTTCTATTTGTGTGGCTGTAGGTACAACGGTTGTATCAACAGATGGGATGTACTCATCAGGAACTCGCGATCACAATTATCTGAACGAGAAAAGCTTCCGTGAACCGCGATATTGGTCCCGTTGTTGCCTGTCATCTTGAGCTTTAAATACGCATAGTGAGGCATGATGAGCGCAGATTGCACACCATAGGGAAACCCCAAGAGGAAGATATGATGAGCACATCAGCAAGTTTTCCCTCAGTAAGAAACAAGGTTTAATCGACCAGTAGGAGAAAGGCGTGACTTCTGAAGGTGTTGCTAGCTGACTTGTGGCAGGGCGCACTACCGGCGTCAGCAACAATGTGGAACCTGCACACAACACAACCAAAATACTTTGCCCCAACTTACAGTGAGGTGGTAAATCTCACCGGTTTTGCTAAACACAAAGGATTAAATGTATAGTATGGAAAGAGATGTTTGTTTGCAGTGGAATTAAAGAGAACAGTGCTTGCGGTAAGTAAACAGAACATGATAATTGTATCAATCTAATAGAAATGACCGGGGTCCACAGTTCACTAGAGGTGTCTCCATAAAGATAAATAACATGCTGTGTGAATAAATTACAGCTGGGCAATTGACAGAATAAAGATCATAGATGACAAGATGATTACTATGAGATTCGTTTGGGCATTACAACATAATACATGGACCGTAATCCAACTGTGTCTATGACTAATAATCCACCTTCCGGTTATCGTGCGAACCCCTTCCAGTATTAAGTTGCAAGCAACAGAGTATCTCATTAAGCAATGTGTGTAAAGTAAACAATAGAATTATCCTTAGACAAAACATTGTTGTTTTCTCCCTAGTAGCAACATCACATGTGCAATCTTAGAAGTTATTTTCACTCTTCCAGAAAACTAGAGACATGAACCCTGATGAGGTCTAAGACCCCGTTTGTGGCCCGATCTCGCGATTGACCCAAAATCCAAAGGGGAAAGAGAGGGAGAACACGAAGAACGCGAAGAACACACGCACACCAACCCGATACAATCGATACATACCCTCGTGGCTCGATGGACCACGCCAATAGAATCAACCCGGAAGAGACGCGCGGTAGAATTCCGAGGTGAGAGATCGGTGAGGGAGATGAATCTAGGAGTGGGAGAGAGTGGTAGCACTAGAATCTCACACACCAAATCCAATCATCCAACAAGGGTTGCCTTGATACAAAGGGGATGAAACCCTAAGGAGACAAAGCTCAAATTCATGTTTAAGCCTAAATCTTGTCTAAAGAGCTAAGGGGGCGACCTGGGGGCTTATATAGGCATACAAGGCGACCTGGGTCGAAGAGGTGCAAGTTGGTGGGTCAAACCCGTCGAATCCGGTCCAGGGGGCGGTTGGACCGGGCCTGGGGCCGGGCCTGGGGCCGGGCCATCCGGTCCAAACCGGGCCAGGGACCGGGCTACAACCGGAAGTGAAGCAGATGCCCCTCCGGTTGGCGTCAGCGCGTCGTCCGGTTGGCGCCGGAGGGAGCCCGGCCTGGGCCCCGGTCTCGACCGGCCCCGGGCCAGCCTCGGCCGGTCCGGGGCCCGGTCCGACCGGCCTCTGGGCCGGCTGGGCCTTCTCCTCCCGCCTCTTCTTCCTCTTCCTTCTTCTCTTCTTTCCTTCTTCTTCTTCCTTCTTCCTTGCACCATGGGAGTTCCTTCTCTCTTGGTCCTTGTCGAGGTCGGTACCTGTAGACACCATGATGATAGGCATGAGGTAGCATACCATTCAAGTTGGTGTTGACGTCGACAATAGAGAGGATAGGGTTCACCTTGACATATATGGTGGGGGCTTGTGTTGTTGGTCCACTTGGGGGACTCCTTGACCATGGTGTAGCGTCGATGATAGGCGGGGCTGCACTTGACGGTCTTGAGGCGGAGGTGTCCGAAAGCCACCCCGCATCATCTCCCCCCCCCCTTGGGGAAGAGTTGTCCTCGACTCTTGTTCCTCCTCGTCGATGATGAAGTTCATGACGGTTCTCCCATGTAGTGTTGGGTGGATAAAGTCGCGATCGAAGAAGAACTTGGGGAAAAACAACTTGCGAAGGGAAAGCTTGTGGATGCCAATTTGGTGATCGGCGAACAAGAGGCTCTCAATGAAATACGAAGCATCAAGTCGTTTCTCCAAGAGGCATTTGGCAAAAATAGGAACCAAACGAGTGTCGATGTATCCAAAATGTGGTGGGGCAAAAATTTGTGCATGTAAAAGTTTGCTTTGTAAGGTGTCAAAAATGTGTTGCGAAGTATTGTCCCACACAAATGGAACAATCAAAAGGCAAGTAACGGCGGAAAATTTTTGGGCAAAATTGTTATGTGCAATGGCAAAGATATGGAAACTTCTAGCTTGGGAAATTATGGTTGGCGTGAGCCGAGTATGAGTATCCTCAAGTTTCAAAGAATCCATTTCAATTGCCATAGATGAAATGAGAAATCCAAAGGAGAGCAACTTTTTGTGTGACATGTGGCACAAGATGCATAAGGTGTCTCTCTCATGTATGACATGGTCCTTGAGATTCTCGGAGTGCATGATGATATCATCAATACATACAACAACCATTGTGCCAACAAGATGTTTCAAGATATGTTGCAAAAGAGGCAAAAGAGGTGACGAGGCATTGGACCAAACCGGAAACTCGACAAGGAAAGTCGGACACACACGAGGGCGAGGGCTTTGGGGAACATACCCTTTGGTGTGAATCTCACGGGTATGGTGATGTAGTTCGTTCTTGGTGGGGTAGCTCAAAATTGCACGTTTCGTCAACTCATGCTCCGTGGCGGTGGAAGTGGTCGTCCGTGTACCTACACATGGAATAAGCAAGACAAAAAGTGTGTGTGCATGGTAGATGAACACATCATCCATCGTGATGGTCCAAGTCTTGTGCACATCACCATTAGTGTCAAGCAAGATAGTATGAAATGCATGGCGATAGTGCATATGGCATGAAGTTGTATTTGTCGCATGTGGTAACTCATGATCATCAAAAAGTGAGAAGGCTATGGGGGCCATCTCGTGGACAATGAAATAAGCATTCTTGCATACCAAGCATAAGAAAGAGCAATTGTTCACAATTTTGGATGCAAGGATCACGGAATGGTGTAAACATTTTGGGAAAAGCATGCGGAAGTTGATGTCATCATTGTCATTATCATTGCAAGAAATCGGAGCAAATATGAAACTCTCATAGCATGGCATGGTCATGGTATCACAATCAATCAATTCCACATGATCCACAGTGTTATCAAGTAAAGCATCACATGGGAATATGAAAGAAGCATGTGACGTAGCAAATGTATCATCAAAATCATGCATGCACTCATAAGTCATCATGTCCACTAGTGGGATCATGGCATCATCAACACCTATGTTGTTACCTTTGTAGGCCGACTCATTTGAGGTAGGTGTTGTGGAGGTAGGAGGATCCATGTGGTCGACATGTCCGTCTTGAAGCAAGCATGGTGAGATATCATCATCTTCATGCACCATGTACATCGTCTCCATGAGCGAGAACTCGTCCTCCGTGGAACCTAGTGCGACATAAGAAGACACAAACGAGGGAGAGGTTAATGTGTTAGCAAATGGGATGTCCTCCATGGACCTATCATCTACCTCTCTCAACTCACTTTGTGTATCACTCATGTCGTCCAAATGGAAGCACTCAAACTCACATATGGGGTGGAAGTCACTCAACTCACTATCACTCTCACTCAATTGGGCTAAGTGGCTCTCATGCTCACATGGGATTGGTACCAACTCATCAATCAAGCATATAGGAGTAGGCTCGACTTTCTCGTCTCCATGCGCCTCCATAGGTGAAGGGGAAATCCCATGCTCACCATGCTCAACTCCATCGCCTCCCAAAATGTCCTCGATCGGTGGCGCCGTAGTGTCGTGGAGAGCTAGGCTCGGATCCACATCATCCTTGCGTTGGCATTGTAGGTCTTCATCTTGAAGTTTGGGCGCCATAGGCTTCTTGGTGGCTTGGGCTTGAAGCTCATCGAAGTGGAGCATGTCGGTGCTCGTCGATGTGCATTGCCATGCCATGTGGCCCTTGGCCTTGCATACCTCACAAAGGATATTGGGACATTCCCGTGGGAGGTGGCCTTGTTGCTTGCACTTGTAGCATCGGAGTCCATAGGCATGTGACGAGCTAGAGGCCATTGTGGTGGTGGCGCAAGAGGTGGAAAGTCGCCTTATGAGGAAGGTATGCGCGATGTGCACTTGCCATCCTTGGAGTGGTAGACACCGAATGATGGTGTTTGTCGTCTTCATGTCGAGGATCTCGTCTTCGTGCATCATCACCATGGCTTGAGTGGTGCCGTCGAAGATCCGTGGAAGATGTTGGTCGATGGCGCTCATGGAGTGGCTTGTGTCGGCGATGATCATGTGGTGACATATGTCGATGGGATCCATGAGGTGGTGGTGGTCGACGACGATCATGAGACGGTGTGTGTCGATGACGATCCTCGACATGCCTAGATGATGGCTCATGCGACTTGGCATGTTGCTTGTGGTGCCTTGCGGAGCTTGGAGAAGCGTGCCGATGACGATCACGTTGGGGACGCTCTTGATGCTCCATATGATGTCCTTGATGTCGATGATCTTGTGCATAAGCACTCTCATGATGGCGCCTTGTGGATCTCGGAGACGAATGTCGAAGACGATCATGTTGGGGATGCTCTTGATGATCCATATGATGGTGCCATCGTGGAGGTCCTCGATCTTCATATGTAGCTCCATTGGCCAAGTAGGGGTATGTGGGAGCATCGACGTTGTTCAAGGTGGAGTCGAGGTGAGGCTCCTCCATGGTGTCGATGTCGTAGGCGTGGCGTTGCTCGACCATGTCGTCCATGCTTGATGAGCCATTGTCGATGTAGAGCTCATCGATGTCGTCCTCAAGGTGGTGCTCCACCATGTCGTCCACGCTTGTTGAGCCTTTGTTGAAATAGAGCTCCTCTATGCCGGCCATGTCGGTGATGCTTGGGGAGCCATGGTTGTTGTCGAGCTCCTCGATGTCGGACATGCCGATGACGCTTGCGGAGCCATAGTCGGAGTAGGGCTCCACATGTTCCTCCACATCCGCGGTGCTTGAAGAGGTATCCTCCTCGAAGTGCTCCGTGTACTCCTCCGTATCTTCTTCGTCGCTATACATGTTAGCAAGACAATATCTATATGGTGTATGTTAGTGGAAGAACACTACCTCGCAACCTTACCGTGGTATGACAAGATTGGGGTGGTCCAACAAACCGAGAGTTAGAACAATTGTATCGGGCACTCACACAAAGACACACGCAAAAGCTAGAAAATATGGTGGTAGGTGAGTGTGGTGGAAAGCCAAAAGACGAAATCCGAAATCAAGTGTATTGTCAAGAGTGGTTGAAATCCAAAAATCAAATGTCAAAGCGATGATCACTATAAACACGGAAAAGATATGGAACACACGCACGAGATGAACGGGGTTAGTGCGACCAAGGGATGAGCGGAAAAGTGTAAGAAGCCCTTAAGCAAGGGTGCTCGGTGTCACACTAACACAAGAAGAGATCAAAGCTTTGGTTGCAAACGAAGAGACAACAAGATTCACACGCGGCCTCTCTTCTCTTTTTCTCTCTTTTGCTTAAAAGCTTTTTCTCTTTTGTATTTGGTGGCACTTGCACTCTTTTGTATCTATGGCGGCACTTTGTACACTTTTGTTCCTTTTTTGTGTTTTGGCGGCTTTTTCTCGCACTATGTTAGCGTTACCTCACTTTTGCTATCTTGCCACACGAGTTTTGCTTAGAAGCTTGACTCCACACTACACACACACCTCACAATCGGGGCCACGTGCAATGTCTCACAACACTCAATAAGCAATGCTTGATAGGATAGATCGCAAAAGAAGAGGGGTTACAAGGGAATGCAAGTTATACCTAAGATGTTAGGCGGTGATGGACACACAACTTGCGATGATGGCGGTGATGTCAAGAGTACGGTTGCAAGTTCGGGGTGCCGAGGATGTCGTCGCTTGCTTCGGAGCTGCGGGTTAGTTTCACAAACAAGGCACTCAAACCGGAACAAGCAAACACAAGTTAGCGGATAAGATGGGTCAAAATAGCTTGGCGGTGATGGCGGTGGTATGCCGGTGGTGGGTGATGTCGATGCTTTTGCGGTTGCGGCGGTGTTTATGGGGCCGCGGTGGTGTTTACCGGCAGTTTGTGGGGGTGACGGAGCTTGCCGGCGGAGGAGAGTGGTGTAGGTGGTCGGCGGTGGTGGTGGAGGTGGTGGAGCCCGGTCTGGGGCCCGGTTGACCGGACTCTGGGCCGGCCTGGCCGGTCTGCAGCCCGGTTGACCAGGTTCTGGGCCGGTTTGCGTTTCTCTCTCCTGTTCTTGAGCAAAAACCAAGAAAATCGACCCAAATCGAAGGGAAACGATGGAATTGGAGGCTAAAAGTTGGGGAAATAGTAGATCAAGCACCTCAACACCGAATCCATGGACCAAAACCACTCAAAACGCAACCAAATCGCAGATCCGTCAAAAGGCAAATTAGGGCTATTTTTGGTGATTTTTTGGGAAAATTTTTAGAGACGAAATTGGGTGAGTGGGGGGTCAAATTCACGGAAACCAAAGGCTGCTGATACCATATGATGAGGTCTAAGACCCCGTTTGTGGCCCGATCTCGCGATTGACCCAAAATCCAAAGGGGAAAGAGAGGGAGAACACGAAGAACGCGAAGAACACGAAGAACACACGCACACCAACCCGATACAATCGATACTTACCCTCGTGGCTCGATGGACCACGCCAATAGAATCAACCCGGAAGAGACGCGCGGTAGAATTCCGAGGTGATCGGTGAGGGAGATGAATCTAGGAGTGGGAGAGAGAGTGGTAGCACTAGAATCTCACACACCAAATCCAATCATCCAACAAGGGTTGCCTTGATACAAAGGGGATGAAACCCTAGGGAGACAAAGCTCAAATTCATGTTTAAGCCTAAATCTTGTCTAAAGAGCTAAGGGGGCGACCTGGGGGCTTATATAGGCATACAAGGCGACCTGGGTCGAAGAGGTGCAAGTTGGTGGGTCAAACCCATCGAATCTGGTCCAGGGGCCAGTTGGACCGGTCCTGGGGCCGGGCCATCCGGTCCAAACCGGGCCAGGGACCGGGCTACAACCGGAAGTGAAGCAGATGCCCCTCCGGTTGGCGTCAGCGCGTCGTCCGGTTGGCGCCGGAGGGAGCCCGGCCTGGGCCCCGGTCTGACCGGCCCTGGGGCCGGCCTGGCCGGTCTGGGGCCCGGTCTGACCGGCCTCTGGGCCGGCTGGGCCTTCTCCTCCCGCCTCTTCTTCCTCTTCCTTCTTCTCTTCTTTCCTTCTTCTTCTTCCTTCTTCCTTGCACCATGGGAGTTCCTTCTCTCTTGGTCCTTGTCGAGGTCGGCACCTGTAGACACCATGATGATAGGCATGAGGTAGCATACCATTCAAGTTGGTGTTGACGTCGACCATAGAGAGGATAGGGTTGACCTTGACATATATGGTGGGGGCTTGTGTTGTTGGTCCACTTGGGGGACTCCTTGACCATGGTGTAGCGTCGACGATAGGCGGGGCTGCACTTGACGGTCTTGAGGCGGAGGTGTCCGAAAGCCACCCCGCATCAAACCCACTATCGAGCATAAATACTCCCTCTTGGAGTCACAAGCATTTACTTGGCCAAAGTATCTACTAGCAACGGAGAGCATGCAAGATCACAAATAACATATGACAAGTATATAATCGATCTCAACATAGTATTCAATATTCATCGGATCCCAGCAAACACAACATGTAGCATTACATAAGGATGATCTTGATCATGATAGGCAGCTCACAAGATCTAAACATGAGGCACAAATTGGAGAAGACAACCGTCTAGCTACTGCTATGGACCCGTAGTCCAGAGATGAACTACTCACGCATCACTTCGGAGGCGGGCATGGAGATGTAGAGGCCTCCGGTGATGATCTTCCTCTCCGGCAGGGTGCCGGGAAGAGCTTTAGAACCCTCCCGAGCTAGGGTCGGGGATGGTGGCCGCGACGGAACATTTCGTGGATGGAGCCTCGGGTATTTAGGTTTTTCCCGAGATCGTGAATAAATGGGCGGAAGGGCGAGGTCGGTAGACGACTGGGGGCCCACACCGCCCCATGGCGCGACCACGGGCCAGGCCGCGCCAAGTCCTGGTGTGGCCGCCCTGTGGCACCTCTCCGTCTCTCCTCTGGACTCCGTCTTCGTTACGGTAAAATAAGATCTTCGGCTTTTGTTTCGTCCAATTCCGATAATATTTCCTATACAATTTTTTTGAAATACAAAACAGCAGAAAAGAGGGAACTGGCACTGTGGCATCTTGTCAATAGGTTAGTACCGGAAAATGTATAAAAGTGAAACGAAGTGTAAACAAAATATGTATAAATTGGTGTAAAACAAGCATGGAGCATCAAAAATTATAGATACGTTTGCAACGTATCAGCATCCCCAAGCTTAACTACTGCTCGTCCTCGAGTAGGTAAGTGATAACAAAAATAATTTTTGAGGTGACATGCAGCCAATACAATCTTGATCAAGTTATTGTAAAAGCATTGTGAGCTGGGATCAAAGTACTCTATACGTAGGCATGAAAGATATAATTCTAACAATAGAACTTAGCAACTATGTTACAACATGAGAAGTAACTCAAACAAAGGATCATGAATAATTGTCCGTTGAAAGCATCTGTTTTTTTATGAGCATAGAGAAAACATAGCAAAGTGGTACTCATCTTGTCCTTTATGGAGTAGCAAAACATAAATGCCAGGACACCTTTAAAGTTCAAAGGGTGACTAGATACAAGTAGTTTGAGAACAAGCAATAGCATAATCATGAATCAATCAATAATAAATTTTGGGACTAAGAACACTATACTCAGAATTACAACTATGCTCTCTTAATTGGTGCACAAAGCAAGAATATGAAGACTCAACATAAAAGTAAAAGAAAGGCCCTGCACAGAGGGAAGCAAGATTACTCATGTGATAGAGCTTTTTTATTTTGAATGCAATAGGAGTGTTGAAAATATATATTTTGAGTGGCATGCATGTCTATGTCAACGAATGGAATCAAATGATCTATCATCCTTTCATATAGTGACCTCAAGAGCGGATCCCATGTAGTTCTGCAATGCACACCATTATTTAGGATCTCTCTAGTACATAATATGCGGAGCATTATTTGTTTATTTTATATTTTGTTTGGGATGGGCACCCAGTTGCCTTGCTCTTTTTTGCAATATTAAGGACCAACACATTATTCGTGCTAGTCACGGAATGAATTCATGAAAAGACAATAAACCATTCAATAGTTCCTCATGAGCTAAAACAAAACACAAAACATGTAATAATATTTGAAGGTTTAAAGGTAGCACACAAGCAATTCACTTTGGAGTGGCGGTGAAATACCACATATAGGTATGTATGGTGGACACAATTGGTAACTTTGGTTTTTGGTAGTTGGATGCACGAGTAGAGCTCATACTCAATACAGGCGAAGGCTAGCAAAAGACTAGGAGTGACCAACTAAGAGAGCAGTAATGGTCATAATCATGCATAGCGACAAAACATTATTAATCAAAGCATAAAGTGATATTACAATTCAAAAACTAAATGATCATATAGGCTTTAGTTGACTGGTTTGTAGTCATAACATGATTTAAACATGTGCCAAGTCAACCCAATAAAGCATCAAATGAGAATACCACAATATTATGCTTTGTATGATGGAAACAAAACATGATTCTTTCAATGGCACATTAAGCCCTATCAGCTATTTGAGACAAGTCATGCTACAACAATAACTACTAAGCATATGATTAAAATAACATCCAACATGACACGTCAAAGTCTATGCCACAGTCTAGACAATCTTCCTTTTGCATCACTATAAACATGAAACATTTTACTCGTCTCCAACACCAATCAACTTATTTGAAAAAACTCGCATATATAATAATGAATGAAGAGCAGGGAGCTAATCATACATAAATAAATAAAACTAACAAGATCTAAACAAAATATGAGTGGAAAACCAAGAGATAAACGCAGTACTAGCAAAAGAGAACACTCGCAGAACAATAGAAGTGAAAACTCGAGTGTTCTATGCAATTAAAACGGAGTGTGTCATTCTCCAAAACAAATATGCTGGGATCCAACCATATGCTACAGCAAGCAAAACAAAGCAAAACTAACAACAAAAATAAAGACGCTCCAAGAACAACACATAGCATATGAAGCAATAAAAATATAGCGTCTAGAAAGATGACCTGATGCTTTGTAGATGAAGAGGGGATGCCTTGGGCATCCCCAAGCTTTGACGCTTGTACCTATTGGATATTTATTGGGGTGACATGGGCATCCGCAAGCTTGAGCTTTTGTCCATACTTCATCTCATTACATCATTCTTCTCTCCCACACTTGAAAACTTCCTTCATACAAAACTTCACACAATTCTTATTAGCAGCATTAGTGCAATCAAATAACAAATCCACTTGGGTTCAGTTCTAACATATATCAAACATCTATTAAAACATTAGCTACTGTAGCAACTTCTTCAAAAAAAAAATTCCCTAAAAAGAACTCAAAATGGAAGAGATTAAGAGGCAAATGCAAATAGTGGCAGAAATCTGTCAAAACAGAACAACGGGCAAAGAGAGATTCTTTAAAAAATCTTCTGTTGCTCAAATCAAAAAGTGCTCAACTAACAAAAGTTAGATAATAACCTGGGGATATGCTCAAAAATTGGCAGGTCAAAATTACGTCATGGCTAGGAATACAGATTTTTTTGGTGACAGCACATAATCTGTTTCAGGACAACAACTTCCCAAATCTTACTTTCTTCCTATTAGAGGCTATTCTTGGCACAAAAATGAAATAAAAATGATAAGGAGAGGTTATTACAGAGGTAATAACTTCCAAGACTCAACAAAAGAAAAATTATAGAAATAAAACATGGGTTATCTCCCAAGAGTGCTTTTCTTTAACGCCTTTCAGCTAGGCGCAAAAAAAGAGCTAGCATCAAGTATTATCAAGTGAAAAAGCATCAACATCATAACTTGTTCTAAAAATAGAATCATAAGGAGACTTCTTTCTTTTGCCAGGGAAGTGTTCCATACCTTTCTTCAGTGGGAATTGATATTTAATAATCCCATCACTCATATCAATAGCAGCACCAACAGTTCTAAGGAACGGTCTTCCCAAAATAATTGGACAAGAAACATTAGATTCAATATCCAAAACAACAAAATCAATGGGGAAAAAGTTATTATTAACCATAATAAGAACATTATTAACTCTCCCCAAAGGTTTCTTCTTAGCAACATCAGCAAGATGAACATCCAAATAACATTGTTCCAATGGTGGCAAATCAAGCATATCAGACTAGGCATAACCGAAATGCTTTCCCCAAGATCACATAAAGCATTGCAATCAAATTCATCTAGTTTCATCTTAATGATGGGCTCCCAGCCATCTTATAACTTTCTAGGAATAGAAGCTTCACGTTTTAATTTCTCTTCTCTAATTTGCATGAGAGCATTTGTAACATGTTAAGTAAAAGCCATATTTATAGCACTAGCATTAGGACTTCTAGCAAGATTTTGTAAGAACTTGATTACTTCAGAGATATTGCAATCATGAAATAAAAATTAATTATTATCAAAGGTAAACTGACTATTGTCTCCCATACTCCGAAAAATTTCAGCACACTTATCAGAAACAATTTTAGTGGTTCTAGGCAATTTTGCAGAAGGAGTGGGGACTTTTCCTACACCAATTATTTTACCATTAATAGTTGCAGGTTTGCTAGCATTTGAAACTTCATTACTACTGGTGGTAATGGTACAAATTTTAGTCAAATTATTATTTATAGCAATTTCATTTTCTCTTTCCCACCTAGCATGCAATTCCGCCAACATCCTAGCATTGTCATCAATTCTAACTTGAATGGCATTGAAAGTTTTGCTTTCTTTATCATCATGATCCATAACCTTTAATTTAATAATTTCTACATCAAGAGCAAGGCTATCAACTTTAGAAGCAAGAACATCAATTTTGCCAAAATTTTCCTCAACAGATTTATTAAATGCAGTTTGTTTACTAATAAAATCCTTAAGCATGACTTCAAGATCAGAGGGTGCACTTTTATTATTGATGTAGGAATTACCATAAGAATTTCCATAAGAATTACCATTATTAGAAGGATATGACCTATAATTGTTGCTACCAAAATTATTCCTATGAGCATTGTTGTTGAAATTGTTGTTTTTAATGAAGTTCACATCAACATGCTCTTCTTGAGCAAACAAAGAAGCTAAAGGAACATTATTTGGATCAACATGAGCTTTACCATTAACAAGCATAGACATAATAGTATCAATCTTATCACTCAAAGAGGAGGTTTCTTCAACAGAATTTACCTTCTTAGCTTCTGGAGCTCTCTCGATGTGCCATTCAGAATAATTTATCATCATACCATCAAGGAGTTTTGTTGCAGCCCCCAAAGAAATGGACATAAAGGTACCTCCAGTAGCTGAATGCAGAAGGTTTTTGAAGAAAAATTTAGTCCTGCATAAAAAGTTTGGATGATCATCCAAGTAGTCAGTCCATGAGTGGGACAATTCTTTACCAAAGATTTCATTCTTTTCGAAGCTTGAGCAACATGTTCATTATCAAATTGTCTAAATTGCATTATGTCACTTCTCAAGGATATAATCTTAGCAGGAGGATAATATTTTCCAATAAAAGCATCATTGCATTTAACCCAAGAATAAATACTATTTCTAGGCAAAGATAGCAACCAATCTTTAGCTGTCCCTCTCAAAGAGAAAGGAAACAATTTCAGTTTTATAATGGCACCATCATCATCCTTATATTTTTGCATCTCACAAAGTTCAACAAAATTATTAAGGTGGGAAGCAGCATCATCAGTTCTAACAACAGAAAATTGCTCTTTCATAACAAGATTTAACAAAGCAGGTTTAATTTCATAAAACGCTGCTTCAGGAGCAAGTGGAGCAATAGGTGTACAAATAAAATCATTGTTGTTTGTGCTAGTAAAGTCACACAACTTAGTGTTTTTAGGCATACCCATTTTGGCAAAATTAAAATAGAGCAACAGAAAAAGCTATAGTAGAAACTATATTTTTTGTTTTTGATATAAAGAAGCAAACAAGACAAAGTAATATAAACTAAGAAAAACTATAACAAAGTAAAGAGATTGGAGATGAGAGACTACCCTTACAGAAATCCTCTTTCTCCCCGGCAACGGCGCCAGAAAAGTATCTTGATGAGCGCAGATTGCACACCGTTGGGGAACCCCAAGAGGAAGGTATGATGAGCACAGTAGCAAGTTTTTCCCTCAGTAAGAAACCAAGGTTTAATCAACCAGTTAGAGAAAGGCGTGACTTCTGAAGGTGTTGCTAGCTGACTTGTGGCAGGGCGCACTACCGGCATCAGCAACAACATGGAACCTGCACACAACACAACCAAAATATTTTCCCTAACTTACAGTGAGGTTGTCAATCTCACCGGTTTTGCTGAACACAAAGGATTAAATGTATAGTGTGGAAACATATATTTGTTTGAAGTGGAATTAAAGAGAACAGTGCTTGCAGTAAGTAAACAGAACAAGATGATTGTATTAGTGTAAAAGAAAGGACCGCTGTCCACAGTTCACTAGAGGTGTCTCTCCATAAAGATAAATAACATGCTGGGTGAGCAAATTACGGCTGGGCAATTGACAGAATAAAGAACATACATGAAAAGATGATTACTATGAGATTCGTTTGGGCATTACAACATAATACATAGACCGTAATCCAACTGCGTCTATGACTAATAATCCACCTTTCGGTTATCGTCCGAACCCCTTCCAGTATTAAGTTGCAAGCAACAGATCATCGCATTAAGAAATATGTGTAAAGTAAACAATAGAATTGTCCTTAGACAAAACATTGTTGTTTTCTCCCTAGTAGCAACAACATATCTACAATATTAGAAGTTATTGTCACTCTTCCAGAAAACTAGAGGCATGAACCCACTATCGAGCATAAATACTCCCTCTTGGAGTCACAAGCATTTACTTGACTAGAGTATCTACTAGCAACGGAGAGCATGCAAGATCACAAATAACATATGACAAGTATATAATCGATCTCAACATAGTATTCAATATTCATCGGATCCCAGCAAACACAACATGTCGCATTACATAAGGATGATCTTGATCATGATAGGCAGCTCACAAGATCTAAACATGAGGCACAAATTGGAGAAGACAACCATCTAGCTACTGCTATGGACCCGTAGTCCAGAGATGAACTACTCACGCACCATTTCGGAGGCAGTCATGGCGATGTAGAGGCCTCCGGTGATGATCTCCCTCTCCAGCATGGTGCCGGGAAGAGCTTCAGAACCCTCCCGAGGTAGGGTCGGCGATGGCAGCCGTGACAGAACTTTTCGTGGATGGAGGCTCGGGTCTTTAGCTTTTTCCCGAGATCGTGAATAAATAGGCCGAAGGGCAAGGTCTGTGGATTCCTGGGGGGCCACATCACCCCATGGCGCGGCCAGGGGCTAGGCCGCGCCAAGGCGTGGTGTGTCCGCCCTGTGGAGCCTCTCCGTCTCTCCTATAGACTATGTCCTCGTTACGGTAAAATAAGATCTTCGGCTTTTGATTCGTGCAATTCCGAGAATATTTCCCGTACAACTTGTTTGAAATACAAAACAACAGAAAATAGGGAACTGGCACTGTGGCATTTTCTCAATAGGTTAGTGCCAGAAAATGTATAGAAGTGTAACGAAGTGTAAACAAAGCGTGTATAAATTGGTGTAAAACAAGCATGGAGCATCAACAATTATAGATACGTTTGCAACGTATCAAGGCACGACCATGAATTTGGCGTAAGCTAGCCTTCCAAGGATAGCATGGTACTGTGATTCCCAATTTACTACCTCAAACTCGAGTCTCTCCCTCCTGAAATTGTCGGGTTTTCCGAAGACTACATTCAAGGAGATCCTGCCGAGAGGGTACGCTAGCAAGGTTGGAACAATGCCATGAAAACACGTATCGGATTCCTGCAACATATCTACTGCGATGCCCATTGTCTTGACTGTGCTTGCGAATATCAGATTCAATCCGCTTGCACCATCCATGAATACTTTGCTCATGCTGAACCCACCAATTTGTACTCGACTACCAAAGCTGCATGGCCTGGTCTTGGAATAGACATCGAGTGATCGGCTCTACGGAACAAGATGTTTTGCGCAGACCAATCGATGAATTCTGGGACGTTAGCCATGGTGCCTTCCGCAAGATTGATTTCTTGGGTAAGCCTTTTCATTTCCCTTCTAGAGATACCAGTCCTGTTGATCATGCTCATCCGTCATCGAGGTGAAGTAATAGCTTCGTTGGATGCACGAGTTTGAACTTGTTGAACTTGATGCTGAGGTGGCGGCGGTGGGCTCGGGAGCTGCGCCTGCCCTTTATTCGACTCATAAAACTTCTGAAGATAAAGAAACTGTCGGCAGTCCCTGAGTAGATGACTCGATTTTTTGGTGTTACCCTTAGGGTAGATGTACGCGTGTATGTAACAAGGAGCATTTAACTGCTGAGCAAACAGTAACTCCGGGACCCGTGGTGGCCGTTCCCTATAATTGCTTTGATTTCCTCCAGAACCGCTACGGTTACCATCCTGACGATCATCGCTTATGTTGCTGCATTGATCATCCCACCGATCGTTACGTCGATCGGAGTATCCTGCAACTACAATGTTGGTGTCACCGAAGGTTTCATACCCACAGTCTCTTCTCTTTTTGCGGCGGTCAAGTCGATGGCCTGAATCGTGCTTCTGGTCATCTACTTAGACGTCACTGCGCGGGCGTGGCTTCCGCACGCGATCTTCTCCATCATCCCAACTATTGGCAATTTCCATGAGTTTGGTAATAGTCTTCGGCTTCTTCCGACAGAGTTCTTCGATGTAAGATTCTCGTCGAATGCCATCACTGAAGGGGTCAATCGCTCTGTCAACAGAGACATATTCGACAACATTCAGAAGTTTAGTGAAACGTCCAATGTATGCGCGCATTGATTCCTTTGACTTCTGATGGCACTGGCGTAACTCTTCAATTCCAACGGGCCTATTGTATGTGTCCTGGAATTTTTTGAAAAAAGCATCGACCAAGTCTTCCCAGGACCTAATGGATCCCTTCGGCAGACCTCTCAGCCATGCGCGTGTCGAATCTTTCAGATAAAGCTATAGACATTGCATTGCCGCTACTTGGTTTCCCTTTTGTAAGATCACAGTCTGTAAATAATCGTCTATCCAAGACCTTTGCTCTTCCTGACCGTCATACTTCACAAAATTAGTAGGAGTAGGCTTGAATCTCTTCGGTGGCATCAACTCCTGAATCTTGTGGCTTAAACAATCGGGGCCTCAGAGTTCTACGTCGTGCTCCTGAGTTTCTTCAGAATTGTCGCTTTCATAGCCTTCTCTTGCAGCACGTCGCCGGCGAGCTTTGTCAATCTTACTCTGTGTAATATCGTCGCGCGCATATTTTGATGATAATTGATGCTTATATCAAGTACCTTGATGCTTAGTTTTTTCTTTTCTAGGAGTGAGCTTGTCTCCGAGGATCGCAAGACTTTCCAAAGAGCCCCGATGAGCTTGTGCCATTGGATCATTGGATGTTGGCTGGTTGTTGATCAAATAAGCTGTGAGGTTGGCTTTTGCTCCTTCGACATTCTTAGGCCTGATCATGCCCGCCATGTCCATAGTCATGAAAGAGTTGCAGAGATTTGAGGTAATCTCCCTTGCATTGGCTTCTGAAAGGCGGGGGATTCGTGGCCGAAACTTCCCTTGACCTTGATTGCTGCGGGATGCGCTCCCATGTGAAGGTAGCCCCCTTCGCCATTCGCTTGACTGATCGGCTGCCTGGCGACGCCGATTGAGGTCAGCTTGCTAATTTGCTAACCGAACTCGATTATTTTCTAGGATACCGTGATATGCGTTGAGGGTTCCTACCGAAGCTCTGATGGTAATACGAGTGTTATTGGCTATGGCGTTGCGAGCAATCTCCCACTCTTCCCCGGTGATGGTATATGCGCTATCGTCATTGCTGGCACTGGCTTTTCGCTCATCACGATTGACGCGTGGGGTGCGCTCGCCCTCGGAGTGCTCGACTCCCGTATGAGGGTTGATGATAGCATAAATTTGATGTTGTCGATACTTTCTTCATCGGAGGAGTACTTGGCGCTGCAAACGAAAGGTGTATCGTCCGAGCCTAACCCGTGCCTGGTGTCGCTGTTGAGGCAGTAGTTTGATGTTAGATCTGATGACCCAGAATCTTCAGATCCAACGGACATGGAAGACATGGTACGACGCGATGATGTCGATGGCGAGGATGTTGGAGTCGACACCGATGCTGTAGCCGATAAATCGACTGTGATCGGGGATGAAGCACTTGATGCAGAAGTCGATGAAGTCATAGTTCTTGATGTGCTAGGGGCAGTCGGGTCAGGGAGCCGAAGGATGCCCCTAGAGTCGATGCAGAAGTGAATGCTCCCGAAGGTCATGTCCATCCCGCCGCGCATGCCTGAGAAGGCCGAATGCGACGCGTCGTTGTGCGGAGTAAAATCGAAGCACTCGAAACGAATCGAGTTCCCCGAGGTTAGCGATGATGGAGCCGATGTTGGCGGAGTCGTAGCCGACACGATCGTAGCAGCCGATGAAGTGCCTTGTACCGGCAGGTTTCCCACAGACGACGCCAATTGACGAGGGTGCTCCTCGGTAATTCCAACCATGAGGGGCTTAGGGTTGACGGAATCCTGCAGGCTAGCACGAGACATCAGATACAAAACAAACGGGGAGAGATATTTACCCAGGTTCGGGGCCCTCGATGAGGTAAAACCCCTACTTCCTGCTTGTCTAATCTTGATTAACGAATATATCAGGTTACAATGGGGTAGCCGATAGGCTGCTATGGTCAACTCGGTGAGAGGCAAGGATCCTAGGGTTTGTGCTCTAAGTCGCGGTGGTTCTACGTACTGTTGTTGTTGTTGTTGTTGTTGTTGTTGTTCGGCAGGCCTTCTCCTGGCCCTTATATAGCAGGCCAAGTCCCAAGAGTCATGTCGGAACTCGACTAGGTTACAATGAAATCTAATCTAGTCTTTTCTTTTACGATGTCTTCTTGCCTTGTTCACCAAGAATCCGTCTTCTGGTAGGTCTCCGTTGTTGGAACCGACATATGGGCCGACCTTAATCTTTGGCCAATCTTCATGGGCCCCTAGTTGGTCCAACGAAGGTTGTCTAATGTCGGGTACCCGAAGGGTAATTCCCACATCAGTAACATTATTGCAAACAAAGCATTGTAAAGAGAAAGTATTTAAAATTTTGGTTGCATTAATGGGAGAATATTGCAAGTATCTAGAGCAAAACATGTTCAAGTTTTTATCATAACATGGTGATGTCTACGCACACTTCTATTCTTGTAGACAGTGTAGGGCCACCAAGTGCAGAGGTTTGTAGAACAACAACAAGTTTCCCTTAAGTGAATCACCCAAGGTTTATCGAACTCACCGAGGTAGAGGTCAAAGATATCCCTCTAAAGCAACCCTGCAATTACGATACAAGAAGTCTCTTGTGTCCCCAACACACCCAATACACTTTTCAGGTGTATAGGTGCACTAGTTCGGTGAAGAGATAGTGAAATACAAGTAATATGGATGATTATAAGTGGTAATTGCAATCTGAAATAAAATGGCAGCAAGCAAAACATGTAGCAGAACTGGTTGTAAACGGTGTTTCAATGCTTAGAAACAAGGCCCATAGATCTTACTTTCACTAGTGGACACTCTCAAAAATGATATGATAATTGAATACATAATATCATCTCTTCACTATGCTACTCTGAACTACTCTCCGGTTGGATAACGAACACCAATTCACCGCGTAGTTCTGCAAAAGCACGCCTTAAATTTCACGTTCCAAATCTAGGGACACCCCGTGCTGTCACTTTGAGCATCCAAAGATAGTACTATCAAACACCACAATTTCAGAGAGACATCCAACTCAAATTATAACTCATGGTTAGTATTTCTGCAAAATTTAGCCTAAGTGACACACACGGTGCGCACACTTTCAACTTCACACCATGGGACAAGGTGTCTCTGGAGATCACATAATAAAATCACTTGAGTAGCATAATAGATGAGGAGTAACATCTACTTATTCAACTAGATTACATAGCTCATGATCACATAAAGATCATACCACGGGAGAGAGAGATAGACCACATAACTACCGGTAAAGCCCTCGGCCTCGGGGGAGAACTACTCCCTCCTCATCATGGGAGTCAGCAACATCGATGAAGATGGCGGTGGAGTCGATGGAGATGGCTCCGGGGGCAATTCCCCGTCCCGGCAGGGTACCGGAACAGAGACTTCTGTCCCCCGAAACTTGTCTTCGATGGCGGCGGAGCTACGAAACTTTTCGTGGATGGATGCTGATTGACTTAGGGTTTTCGTGTTGGGAGGCAACTTATAGGAGAAAGGGTGAGATCGGCGGGCACCCGAGGGGCCCACACCACCCCTAGGCGCGGCCAGGGAGGGGCCCACTCCGTCTTCATGTCGGGAGAAATAGGAGGTTTGGCATTTGTTTTGTCCGATTCCGAGAATATTTCATGTACAACTTTTCTGAAATACAAAAACAGTAGAAAACAGGAACTGGCATCTTGTTAATAGGTTAGTTCCAGAAAATTCATAAAAATGCCACGAAGTGTAAACAAAACATATAGAAATTGGTGTAAAACAAGCATGGAGCATCAACAATTATAGATACGTTTGCAACGTATCAGCATCCACAAGCTTAATTCCTGCTCGCCCTCGAGTAGGTAAGTGATAACAAAACTAAATTTTGAGGTGACATGCAGCCAACACAATCTTGATCAAGTTATTGTAAAAGCATTGTAACCTGAGATCAAATTACTCTAAACATAGGCATGATAGATATAATTATAACAATAGAACTTAGCAACTATGTTACAACATGAGAAGTAACTCAAAAAAAGATCATGATGCACTGAAAGCAACAGTTTGTTTTTGAGCATAGAGAAAACATAGCAAAGTGGTATTCAGCTTGTCCTTTATGGAATAGCAAGACATAAATGCCAGGACACCTTTAAAGTTCAAAGGGTGACTAGATACAAATAATTTGAGAACAAGCAATAACATAATTATGAATCAATCAATAATAAATTTTGGGACTATGCACATTATACTCATAATGACAACTATGCTCTCTTAATTGGTGCATAAACTTAGAAGATGAAGACTCAACATAAAAGTAAAAGAAAGTCCCTACGCAGAGGGAAGCAAGATTACTCATGTGCTAGAGCTTTTTATTTTGAATAAAGCAGTTGAAAAAATATTTTAGAGGTATGTATGTCTATGTCAACAAATGGCATCAAATGATCTATCATCCTTTCATGTTTAATGGCTTCAAGAGCGGCTCCCATAGTGAGAACAATAAAGTTCCTCTTCTCCTTTGTTTGAACATGCTAAGTTCATGATTTCTTAAGTACATAATGTTAGGAGATTTTGATTATGCGTTAAATTTATATTTTAGTGGGCTGGGCACCCGCTTGCCTGCTCTTTTTGTAATATTAAGGACTAGAAAATAATTCATGCTAGTCAAGGTGTGAAGCCAAAATAAATATGAAAGGGATAATGAAGAATTCAACACGTCCTCATGAGCTAAAACAGGAAAACAAAACAGGTAATAAATTTTGAAGATTTAAAGGTAGCACACAAGCAATTCACTTTGGAGTGGCGGTAAAATACCACATATAGGTAGGTATGGTGGACACAATTGGCAAACTTTGGTTTTTGGGAGTTGGATGCATGAGTAGATCTCATACTTAGTAGACGCGAAGGCTAGCAAAAGACTGGGAGCGACCAACTAAGAGATCAATAATGGCCATAATCATGCATAGCGACAAAACATTATTAATCAAAGCATAAAGTGATATTACAAGTCAAAAACTAAATGATCATAGAGGCTTCAGTTGACTGGTTTGTAGTCATAACATGGTGTAAGCATGTGCCAATTCAACCCAATTAAAGCATCAAAGGAGAATACCACAATATTATGCTTTTGTATGATGGAAACAACACATGATTCTTTCAATGGCACATTAAGCACTCTCAGCTGTTTGATACAAGTCATGCTACAACAATAACTAGTAAGCATATGATTAAAATAACATCTAACATGACATGCTAAAGTCTAAGCCACAGTCTAAAGAAGCTTCCTTTTGCATCACTATGAGCATGAAACATTTTACTCGTCTCCAACACCAATCAATTTATTTGAAACAACTCTCATAGATAATAATCAATAATGACCAGAGAGCCAATCATACCTTACTAAAGAAAACTAACAAGTTCTGAACAAAATAGGAGTGGAAAACAAAAGTTAAACACAGTAATAGCAAAAGAGAACACTCGCAGAACAATAAGAGTGAAAACTAGAGTGTTCTATGCAATGAAAATAGAGTGTGTCATTCTCCAAAACAACTATGCTGGGATCCAACCATATGCTACAACAAACAAAACAATAGAAAACTAAAAATAAAAATAAAGACGCTCCAAGAACAACACATAGCATATGAAGCAATAAAAGTATAGCGTCTTGAAAGATGACCTGATATATTTGTTGATGAAGAAGGGGATGCCTTGGGCATCCGCAAGCTTTGACGCTTGTACCTCTTGGATATCTCTTGGGGTGACATGGGCATCCCCAAGTTTGAACTTTTTTCCATCCTTCATCTCATCACATCATTCTTCTCTCACTACACTTGAAAACTTCCTTCATACAAAACTTCACACAATTTTCATTAGCAATATTAGTGCAACCAAGATAACAAATCCACTTTGGTTCAGTTCTAACACAAGTCAAACGTCCATTAAAACATTAGCTACCGTAGCAACTTAAAAAATATTAACAGGCAAATGCAAATAGTGGCAGAAATCTGTCAAAACAGAATAGCAGGTAAAGATCGATTTTTTTTTCAAAAATCCTCTGTTGCTCAAATCGAAAAGTGCAATACTAATGAAAGTTAGATAATAACCCGAGGCATATGCTCAAATATTTTCAGATCAATCTAACGTTCTGGCTGAGAATACAATTTTTTTTGGTGACATCACAAAATCTGTTTCAGGATAGCAACTTCCTCAAATATTACATTCTTCTTATTAGAGGCTATTGTTGGCACAAAAAAAGAAATAAAAAGGATACAGAGAGATTATTATAGAGTTAACAACTTCCAAGACTCAACAAAGGAAAAATTACAGAAATAAAACATGGGTTACCTCCCAAGCACTACAAGAAAAGTTGCCATAGCCGACGAAGTTGAAGTCGCACCGTGGTTGCTGGTGCACCATGGCCGACGATTTTTGGTCTCTCCATTGCGCAAGTCAAAACCTTTTTTTCTCGTTCACCTAGCCCGACGAAAACGGCCAAAACGTCTCCTCTAGTGGCCCGGGACGTGGTGCATCACGAATTCTCGGGTTCGCCAGCCGAGTCAACGCAAATCCGCACCGCCGAGGGATGTAGGGCCTAGATGGCAGCCTCTCTGGCATTGTTTTTTTCTCGATCGCGCCATCTCGTTCAACGCTCTCCGATCGAGCCGTTTACGATGCATGATCATGGGTCCCGCATGTCATCCTCTATGAACCAAAATTCTTTCTATTCTTGGAATTTTTTTTGACCCCCTGATTTCTGGCTACTTCCTTTTTGTTTTGATCCCTTGCCGCCTTGGAAACGTTGAGACCGCCGTCGCTAATTGGGACCCGCATGTCATCCTCTATGAGCAATCAACTTTCTTTTCTTGGAGTTTTTTTTGGCACCTCATATTTGGTCACTTGCGTTTTTCTTTCGATCCCCTGCCGCCTCTCAAACGGTGATACCGCTGCTGCTAAATGGGACCCGCATGTCATCCTCTATGTACTATAAACTTTCTTTTCTTGGATTTTTTTGGAACCTTATATTTGGTCACTTGCCTTTTTCTTTCGATCCCCTGCCGCCTCTCAAACGGTGATACCGCTGCTGCTAAATGGGACCCGCATGTCATCCTCTATGTACTATAAAACTTTCTTTTCTTGGATTTTTTGGCACCTCATATTTGGTCACTTGCCTATTTCTTTCGATCCCCTGCCGCCTCTCAAACGGTGTACCGCTGCTGCTAAATGGGACTCGCATGTCATCCTCTATGTACTATAAAACTTCCTTTTCTTGGATTTTTTTGGCACCTCATATTTGGTCACTTGCCTTTTTCTTTCGATCCCTTGCCGCCTCTCAAACGGTGATACCGATGCTGCTAAATGGGACCCGCATGTCATCCTCTATGTACTATAAAACTTTCTTTTCTTGGATTTTTTTGGCACCTCATATTTGGCCACTTGCCTTTTTCTTTCGATCCCGTGCCACCTCTCAAACGGTGATACCGCTGCTGCTAAATGGGACCCGCATGTCATCCTCTATGTACATTCAAGTTTCTTTTCTTGGATTATTTTTGGCTCTTGATATTTGGTCACTTGCCTTTTTCCTTCGATCTCATGCCACGTTTGCCCTTGCACTGCACAAATCAAAGTTCATGGATTGCCATTTTTGCAGTAGTGAACCCACAAAAGAAACATCAATGGAGTGTGGGAGGGAAAGGGATCGACCTTGAACATGGGGGGCTTGAGGGGCTGGGAGCAGAAAATGCAGTGAAGCACGGTGGAGTCCATCTTCAGGGTAACGGTGACAGTTTCCAGCATTGCAAGCGCGCGAGGAGTATGGCCTATCGATGGCCTCTCTTATCTCCTAGCCTCGAGGCTGGAGTACTCTATTTATGGGGATGGGAAGGGATTTTGCTTAAGACGAGGAAAACCCAATATAGTACCTCCATCTCAATGCTTAAGGCTTATATTATTTTTAGAAAGTCAAATTATGTCAAAATTGACTAAGCATTTACCAAAAATCATGGTAGTTAAAAATGTGTATCTCCACCATCACACTATTTGAGACTATATTTGTGATGGTAATAGGCACAACTACATACACAAAAATTGACATCATCTGATTATTAGTTATTTGGACTGCGGGATGAACTCTTTGGAACTGTGCATTAAGCACCGGTAACCACTTAGGGCTTCTTTGATTCATAGGATTGACATAGGAATTATGTTGGATTTGATTCCTATGGGAAAATTTCAATCCTACACCTTTGCTATTTCTACACTCTCCACATTCCTTTGAATCAAAGCAGCCCTTATAGTGCTTCTTTGTTTTTTATAGTAAGTGAAAGGACATCTAAAAAACAGGAGAAATGATCTGGAAGTGCACATAGTTTTATACCCCTCTGTCTCGGTTCACAGGGCCTAATCTGAACAAATATTTGTCCCATATTACCTCTCATCTAAGGCCTGCATGCATTTAAATTAGAAGTACTACTAACCTTCTCGAATTAGTCTCCACCTTCCCTTTTCTCCTTTTTCTATTCTCTGGGAACAGTCTTGTGCATGCTGGTGGAGTGTGAAACCAAATAAGTTTGCATGGGGGCATGTGATCGACTGCATGCACGCTTTGTACACCATTAGTGGAGTATTAGGGCATGTACAATGGTGATATTTTAGCAGTGCTGTCACACCCCAACTTTTGCAACCCTGTTTAGTGTCCTTAGTACAAAAATTAGGGGGAACAAAAACTTTTTTTTAAAGACTAATTAGGTGAATTGCCTTGATTTGTTTGTTATAATAAATTGCTTTGATCCGTTGGTAGATGTATTGTCTTGTTTTGATTGTTGAGTTTTGTCTTGAACTATCTCAAAGAACAACACCTCTAGTGGTAAAATTATCCTTGATTTCAAAACTTGGGATCATCTACTCCTTAGTACATCCATCTCTCTTACCCTAGTAAAAAACCCTAAGGCATCATAAATTTGGCTAAGTCCTAAATCTGTTTCAGGTTTCCTTTTTGGAACCCCTGGATTAAGATACCCCTTGCCATCTAAGGAAATGCACTTCGTCCTAGATCTATCTTATCATAAGCACTTCCCAACCATTTCCTTTCCTTAAACCAAATCACTCTTATCCCCACTTATCCTAGATGATTTTGAAGCTAAGTCAATAAGATGTTTTGGCAGGCTTAAAATTCTCCAACTTTGGCAGTTGTTTCTTAAGCACCCACAGCTGTTATTGGTGATCTCAATGCATGGATCTCATCTATGCAACACCCTCTACCACTTCCACGTCTTTCATGTCCTATTCTACCTTTACAATTCTTATTTTCACTTGATCTTCTACCCTATCGAGAGTATTAGCTCTAGATGACTTCTCCCTCTTTTACCTTTTGTTTTTCTTTTATCTAGTTGAATCTTCACAAAACCAAGTGTGGAGATGATTGCTAAATTGTGTAATAATCATCTACTCTTGAGATCTTTCCCCAAAAAAAAAAATTTATTCTTACTTTCTTTGAAAGAACATTTCCAAAACCATATTTAAATTTCTTCTCTAGTTTCTCACTACAAAACCACTTCTAGTTTTATCTAAGCATTTCAAATTATTTTCTCGAAATAAAAAGGATTGTGGATGGTATTTAGTATCACCTCATTTCCTTCTACCCAAAAATGTTTTTAACAAAAGTATTTATTTTACTCTTTCTTTTTAATGCATGGCTATGGTACATGTGCCATCCTTGCACCTTTTAAAATCAAATAACTTAGAGAAAACTCTACTATGCTTTGTTATGCGAGTAGATCAACTTTGTTTTAAAATATATTCTGGTATCTTTTAAGATTTTAAAAAGGCAAGACCATTGAAAACCCCCTTCAAAAATTGATCAACTCTCTTAGGGATGAAAACCCATTCTTTTTAGTTACAAATTTCACAATTTCAACTAATACTCTTCAACTACAATCCCCCTCATGCATAAACACCTTCACCTCATGGAGAGATGATTTATGTCACCTTGATATAATATCGATGGTCCCATCTCTACCTCTCTAAGCCTTGGACCATCATCATCTTTGACCACCATAATGGCACACCATCACCATCATTATCACCACCACCCCTTTTATTTTCCTTCTTCAACATCTTTCTCAAGACTTAGCATATGACAACATTGCCATTACATGGCACTCTCCCCCTTCACTCCACATGCATGCACCCTCTCTCTTCCTCCTCCTATCTCTCTTACAAAACCTTAGAGGGCACCAACCCTCCCTTTTCATTATCCCACATGGCCGGGCCATGGTGCACCAGCACCACCCGCTTCTGTTGCCTCTCCCTGACCTAGGGCTCAGCCCAGGGACCCACCTGGACTCCCCTCTCTTCCTCAACCCAGCCCAAAAACAGTCAGCCCAACTCCTGTCCCGAAAACCTAGCGACGCCAGGAGAGGGACGCCCGCGCGGGAGACCTCCCGCTCGACCCCTCTCTTCCCGTGCGCCCCCTTCCCTCACTGCTGACGTCTGCCCCGCGACGTCACCCGTCCCCAACCCTCCTACGTCAGCCCTCGCAAGATCATTGGCCAACTCCACCGCCCCGCACCACTCCCATTGCCCTGCCTCCGCTATAAAAACCCCCTCCGCCCACTGACTCCCTCCAGACCACACCTCACCTCCCCACCACTCCTCTCCACACTCCAGCACCGAAGCCCGACGCGCTCCGCCCGCTCGCTCGCCGCCGCCGCGGCGCGCCCGCCGTGGTCACCGTGAGGTGACGAGCGAGCCGTGCTCGTCGTCGTCGTTCTTGCCTCTCCCTCTCAGTACCAACCTGCTCTCCATACTCCTCTTGCTCTAACACCCACCCCCGTTGCCCTCTAGGGCCACCGGAGCTCGTCGCCGTCACCCTCCGCCGGGAGTTCGCTGCGAGGAGACCGCAGCTGGGAGGAGCTGCCGAGGCCGAGAGAAGCACTGCCGAGCCGCCCCTGGATGTGCCCTGGACGCCCCCGACCCGCAGCCACCCGCCACGACCTCGCCGTCGACTGCTGCTCACCGCCGGTAAGTCCCCAGCCAGCCCCTGCTTCGTTTTTCCGTCAGCTCGCGAGCGTGCGCAGTCGCGAGGACGAGAGCGTTGCTCCGTGCGCGTGCATGGCCCTGGGCCACGTCCGCCATGCAGCTGGGCCCCGCCCGGGCCCTCTCTCCCCTTTCTTTTCTTTCTTTTTCTTTTATTTCCCCTACCTCCACCCAGAGATCCTCCTGGGCCGGCCCAAAACTCCACACCTGCACGGCCCACTGTTTTTCCCGCCCATATAATTCGTTTGAAATGTGAATTTAGCTGTTAAATTATGATACAAACCAGAGAACTTCTTTTGTTAATATCTCCGGATCTATAGACCCAAATTGAGTGAAACCAATTGCATTAGATCGGAAATTTCAATACCTTTCCATTGCCACTGACCTCATATTTTTAGGATTTTTGTACGATTTTTAAGGTATTAAACATGATCACTGGTTATTGTTTAGTATTTCTTTTTCCTAAAATTTAAAAATTAATGTTTTTGTATGAATCCAATTGGGTTAGTCTTGTTTTAGTACTGGTCATCTAAAATGATACATGTAGTAAATTGCTATAATGTCTTGGATAATTTGATACTTGGCAATTGTTGTGCTCATGTTTAAGCTCTTGCATCATATACTTTGCACCCATTAATGAAGAAATACTTAGAGCTTGCTAATTTGGTTTGCATATTTGGTTTCTCTAGAGTCTAGATAACATCTAGTATTGAGTTTTGAACAACAAGGAAGACGGTATGGAGTCTTATAATGTTTACCATATGTCTTTTATGTGAGTTTTGTCTGTACCGTTCATCCTTGTGTTTGTTTCAAATAACCTTGCTAGCCTAAACCTTGTATCGAGAGGGAATACTTCTCATGCATCCAAAATACTTGAGCCAACCACTATGCCATTTGTGTCCACCATACCTACCTACTACATGGTATTTATCCGCCATTCCAAAGTAAATTGCTTGAGTGCTACCTTTAAAATTCCATCATTCACCTTTGCAATATATAGCTCATGGGACAAATAGCTTAAAAACTATTGTAGTATTGAATATGTACTTATGCACTTTATCTCTTATTAAGTTGCTTGTTGAGCGATAACCATGTTTCGGGGACGCCATCAACTATTCTTTGTTGGATATCATGTGAGTTGCTATGCATGTCCGTCTTGTCCGAAGCAAGAGAGATCTACCACCTTCATGGTTGGAGCATGCATATTGTTAGAGAAGAACTTTGGGCCGCTAACTAAAGCCATGATTCATGGTGGAAGTTTCAGTTTGGACATATATCCTCAATCTCATATGAGAATAATAATTGTTGCCACATGCTTATGCATTAAAGAGGAGTCCATTATCTCGTTGTCCATGTTGTCCCGGTATGGATGTCTAAGTTGAGAATAATCAAAAGCGAGAAATCCAAAATGCGAGCTTTCTCCTTAGACCTTTGTACAAGCGGCATGGAGGTACCCCATTGTGACACTTGGTCAAAACATGTGCATTGCAAAGATCCGGTAGTCCAAGTTAATTAGGACAAGGTGCGGGCACTATTAGTATACTATGCATGAGACTTGCAACTTGTAAGATATAATGTACATAACTCATATGCTTTATTACTACCGTTGACAAAATTGTTTCATGTTTTCAAAATAAAAGCTCTAGCACAAATATAGCAATCGATGCTTTCCTCTTTGAAGGACCATTCTCTTTACTTTTATGTTGAGTCAGTTCACCTATCTCTCTCCACCTCAAGAAGCAAACACTTGTGTGAACCGTGCATTGATTCCTACATACTTGCATAGTGTACTTGTTATATTACTCTATGTTGACTATTATCCATGAGATATACATGTTACAAGTTGAAAGCAACCGCTGAAGCTTAATCTTCCTTTGTGTTGCTTCAATACCTTTACTTTGATTTATTGCTTTATGAGTTAACTCTTATGCAAGACTTATTAATACTTGTCTTGAAGTACTATTCATGAAAAGTCTTTGCTATATGATTCACCTGTTTACTCATGTCATCACCATTGTTTTGATCGCTGCATCCATTACATATGTTTACAAATAGTATGATCAAGGTTATGATGGCATATCACTTCAGAAATTATCTTTGTTATTTTTACCTGCTCGGGACGAGCAGAACTAAGCTTGGGGATGCTTGATACGTCTCCGACGTATCGATAATTTCTTATGTTCTATGCCATATTATTGATGATACCTACATGTTTTATGCACACTTTATGTCATATTCGTGCATTTTCTCGGAACTAACCTATTAACAAGATGCCGAAGTGCCAGCTCTCGTTTTCTCGCTGTTTTTGGTTTCGTAAATCCTAGTAACGAAATATTCTCGGAATTGGACGAAACGAAGACCCGGGGGCCTATTTTTCCACCGGAGCTTCCAGAAGACCGAAGAACACACGAAGTGGGGCCACGAGGTGGCCAAACCACAGGGCCGCGCGGCCCAGGGGGGGCCCGCGCCGCCCTATGGTGTGGCCCCCTCGTCTGGCCCCCGACTCTGCCCTTCCGCCTACTTAAAGCCTCCGTCGCGAAACCCCTGATGCGAAAAAACCACGATACGGAAAACCTTATCGAGACGCCGCCGCCGCCGATCCCATCTCGGGGATTCGGAGATCTCCTCCGGCACCCTGCCGGAGAGGGGATTCATCTCCCGGAGGACTCTACACCGCCATGGTCGCCTCCGGAGTGATGAGTGAGTAGTTCACCCCCGGACTATGGGTCCATAGCAGTAGCTAGATGGTTGTCTTCTCCTCATTGTGCTTCATTGTTGGATCTTGTGAGCTGCCTAACATGATCAAGATCATCCATCTGTAATTCTATATGTTGTGTTTGTCGGGATCCGATGGATAGAGAATACCATGTCATGTTAATTATCAAGTTATTATACATGTGTTGTTTATGATCTTGCATGCTCTCCGTTACTAGTAGAGGCTCGGCCAAGTTTTTACTTTTAACTCCAAGAGGGAGTACTTATGCTCGATAGTGGGTTCATGCCCGCATTGACACCGGGACAATGGATGAAAGTTCTAAGGTTGTGTTGTGCTGTTGCCACTAGGGATAAAACATTGGCGCTATGTCCGAGGATGTAGTTGTTGATTACATTACGCACCATACTTAATGCAATTGTCTCGTTGCTTTGCAACTTAATACCGGAGGGGTTCGGATGATAACCCGAAGGTGGACTTTTTAGGCATAGATGCAGCTTGGATGGCGGTCTATGTACTTTGTCGTAATGCCCAATTAAATCTCACTATACTTATCATGTCATGTATGTGCATTGTTATGCCCTCTCTATTTGTCAATTGCCCGACCGTAATTTGTTCACCCAACATGCTTTTATCTTATGGGAGAGACACCTCTAGTGAACTGTGGACCCCGGTCCATTCTTTAATACTGAAATACAAATCTGCTGCAATACTTGTTTTACTCGTTTTCTCTACAAACAATCATCTTCCACACAATACGGTTAATCCTTTGTTACAGCAAGCCGGTGAGATTGACAACCTCACCGCTTCGTTGGGGCAAAGTACTTTGGTTGTGTTGTGCAGGTTCCACGTTGGCGCCGGAATCTCTGGTGTTGCGCCGCACTACATCCCGCCGCCATCAACCTTCAACGTGCTTCTTGGCTCCTCCTGGTTCGATAAACCTTGGTTTCATTCTGAGGGAAAACTTGCTGCTGTGCGCATCATACCTTCCTCTTGGGGTTGCCCAACGAACGTGTGAAATACACGCCATCAGGCGACATGGGATCAAAAGAAAAAGGAAATAGCCAAAAAGCAGAGGGTGAAAAAAATTGAAGAAAAGAAACTTTTATTGTTCATAGTGGATGACATGTGGGACCCATGAGGCAGCAGCATCCTCAATGTTTCCAAGGCAGCAGGGGATCGAAAGGAAAAGGAAATAGCCAAAAATCAGAGGGTGAAAATAATCCAAGAAAAGAAACTTTTATTTTACATTGAGGATGACATGTGGGTCCTATTTTGCAGCAGCGGTCTCAACGTTTCAAATGCGGCTTGAGATCAAAAGAAAAAGAAAGTAGCCAAGAAAAGAAAGTTGATATTACATAGAGGATGACATGCGGGTCCCAAGGCCGCAGGGGAACAAAAGAAAAAGGAAATAGCCAAAAATCAGAGGGTGAAAAAAAATCCAAGAAAAGAAACTTTTATAGTTCATAGAGGATGACATGCGGGTCCCATGAGGCAGCAGCGTCCTCAACGTTTCCAAGGCGGCACACAGGACCAAAAGAAAAAGGATATATCCCTGTTGGGCCTTTTGATCAAAGAATAATCCAAGTTAAGGAAGATATCAACTGGGGCTGCATGGCCATCTGGGCCTTCGAACAATTTCAGCCCACTCCAAAACAGGAAAGTCCGATGCTTTGCAAAAAAAAACAAAAACAAGGAGATTCAACATATTAGTTTGTTTATGTAAAAATAAAGATTTAATTTATCCGTTTGCAATAACTCAGAGCGAAATACACTTTTTATTGTCTGCAAAATAATCAAGATATCACATGTTTCTTTTACTGGGAGGCTGACATCGGGACCCATGAGCCAGCATCGTCGTCAAAGTTGTAAAGGCGGCAGGGGATCGAAAAAAATAACAAAAATCAGTTGGTAAAAAATTGAACAAAAGAAACATTTATCGTTCTGACAGGATGACATGCGGGACCCATGAGGCAGCAGCATCCTCAACGTTTCCGAGGCGGCACGGGATCCAAAAAGAGGCAAAATAGCCAGAAATTAGGGGTCAAAATAACTCCAAGAATAGAAAGGTTTATCGTTCATAGAGGCTGACATATGGGACCCATTAGCCAGCAGAGTCCTCAACGTTCAAAGGCGGCAGGAGATCAAAAGAAAAAGGAAGTAGCCAGAAATTAGGGGTAAAAAATAACTCCAACAAAGGAAACTTTTATTATTCATAGAGGATGACATGCGGGACCCATAAGCCAGCAGCTTCCTCAACATTTCAAAGGTGGCATGAGATCGAAAGAAAAAGGCAAGTGACCAAATATCAGGAGCCAAAAATAATCCAAGAAAAGAAGCTTTATTGTACATAGAGGATGACATGCGGGTCCCATTTTGCAGCAGCGGTCCCAACGTTTCAAATATGGCTTGAGATCAAAAGAAAAATAAAGTAGCAAGAAATTAGGGAGTAAAAAAACTCCAAGAAAAGAAAGTTGATTGTACATAGAGGATGACATGCGGGTCCCAAGGCGGCAGCTTACTCAACGTTTCCAAGGTGGCAGGGGATCAAAAGAAAAAGAAAATAGCCAAAAATCAGAGGGTGAGATAAAATCCAAGAAAAGAAACTTTTATAGTACATAGAGGATGACATGCGGTTCCCATTTTGCAGAAGCGGACTCAACGTTTCCAAGGCAGGGGATCGAAAGAAAAAAAGGAAATAGCCAAATATCAAAAGGTGAAAAATAATCCAAGAAAAGAAACTTTTATTGTACATAGAGGATGACATGCGGGTCCCATTTGGCAGCAGCGGCACGGTATCGAAAGAAAAAGGCAAGTGACCAAATATCAGGTGCCCAAAAAAACTCCTAGAAAAGAAAGTTGATTGTACATAGAGGATGACATGCGGGTCCCATTTTGCAGCAGCTTACTCGACGTTTCCAAGGCGGCAGGGGATCAAAATAAAAAGGAAATAGCCAAAAATCAGAGGGTGAAAAAAAATCCAAGAAAATAAACTTTTATAGCATATAGAGGATGACATGCGGGTCCCATGAGCCAGCAGGTTCCTCAACGTTTCAAACGTGGCATGAGATCGAAAGAAAAAGGCAAGTGACCAAATATCAGGAGCCAAAAATAATCCAAGAAAAGAAGCTTTATTGTACATAGAGGATGACATGCGGGTCCCATTTTGCAGCAGCGGTCCCAACGTTTCAAATATGGCTTGAGATCAAAAGAAAAAGAAAGTAGCCAGAAATTAGGGGGTAAAAAAACTCCAAGAAAAGAAAGTTGATTGTACATATTGGATGACATGCGGGTCCCAAGGCGGCAGCTTACTCAACGTTTCCAAGGCGGCAGGGGATCAAAAGAAAAAGAAAATAGCCAAAAATCAGAGGGTGAAATAAAATCCAAGAAAAGAAACTTTTATAGTACATAGAGGATGACATGCGGTTCCCATTTTGCAGAAGCGGACTCAACGTTTCCAAGGCAGGGGATCGAAAGAAAAAAAGGAAATAGCCAAATATCAAAAGGTGAAAAATAATCCAAGAAAAGAAACTTTTATTGTACATAGAGGATGACATGCGGGTCCCATTTGGCAGCAGCGGCACGGTATCGAAAGAAAAAGGCAAGTGACCAAATATCAGGTGCCCAAAAAAACTCCTAGAAAAGAAAGTTGATTGTACATAGAGGATGACATGCGGGTCCCATTTTGCAGCAGCTTACTCGACATTTCCAAGGCGGCAGGGGATCAAAAGAAAAAGGAAATAGCCAAAAATCAGAGGGTAAAAAAAACCAAGAAAATAAACTTTTATAGCACATAGAGGATGACATGCGGTTCCCATGAGCCAGCAGGTTCCTCAACGTTTCAAACGTGGCATGAGATCGAAAGAAAAAAGACAACTGACCAAATATCAGGAGCCAAAAATAATAATCCAAGAAATGTAATTTTTATTGTACATAGAGGATGACATGCGGGTCCCATTTTGCAGCAGCGGTCTTAGCGTTTCAAAGTCGGCATGAGATGGAAAGAAAAAAAGCAAGTGACAAATATCAGGAGCCAAAAATAATCCAAGAAAAAAAATTATTGTACATAGAGGATGACATGCGGGTCCCATTTTGCAGTAGCGTTCTCAATGTTTCCAAGGCGGCACAGGACCAAAAAAAAGGAAGTAGCCAGAAATCAGGGGCTCAAAAAAATCCAAGAAAAGAAAGATTTCAATTGGGCTGCATCTGGCCGTCTGGGCCTTCGAACTATCCTGCTGGACGCCTTTGGACTCGTACAATTTGAGCCCACTCCAAAACAGGAAAGTCCTATGCTTCGCAAAAACAAAAAACAAGGAGATTCAACATATAAGTTTGTTTATTTAAAAATAAAGATTTATTTTTTTTCCGTTTGCAATAGCTCAGAGCGAAATACATTGTTTATTGTCTGCAAAATAATCAAGATATCACATGTTTCTTGTACGGGGAGGCTGACATCGGGGACCCATGAGCCAGCAGCGTCGTCAACGTTTTAAAGATGGCAGAGGATCGAAAAAAAACCAAAAATCAGTTGGTAAAAAAATCCAAAAAAAGAAACATTTATCATTCTGAGAAGATGACATGCGGGACCCATGAGGCAGCAGCATCCTCAACCTTTCCAAGGCGACACAGGATTTCAAAAAAGGCAAAATAGCCAGAAATTAGGGGTCAAAATAACTCCAAGAAAGGAAAGGTTTATTGTTCATAGTGGCTGACATGTGGGACCCATGAGCCACCAGAATCCTCAATGTTTCAAAGGCGGCAGGGGATCAAAAGAAAAAGGAAGTAGCCAAAAATTAGGGGTAAAAAATAACTCCAAGAAAGGAAACTTTTATTGTTCGTAGAGGATGACATGCGGGACCCATGAGCCAGCAGCATACTCAACGTTTCAAAGGCGGCATGAGATCGAAAGAAAAAGGCAAGTGACAAAATATCAGGAGCCATAATCGAAGAAAAGGAACTTTATTGTGCATAGAGGATGACATGCGGGTCCCATTTAGCAGTAGCGGTCTCAACGTTTCAAATGCGGCTTGAGATCAAAAAAAAAGTAGCCAGAAATTAGGGGGTCAAAAAAATCCAAGAAAAGAAAGTTGATGGACATAGAGGATGATTGCATGCCCGCACGCCCCTTGCGCTTGCACGGAGCCCGGCTGCGACTTTGCCGCCCCGCCAACAGCGCTCGTCGCCCACTTTGCAGCGGCCCACTCGATCCAAGTGCACAAGCTCCCGCCGTACAACACGACCAAAGTGTTCCAGGTGCTGGTGCCGGTGCCGGGTTCGCCGTGCCTTCGGATCATCGCCGAAGGGGAGGACGGCGCCGTGTTCGTCCTGATCATCGGTGTGCTCGGTTCGACTTCGACCACCATCGTGTCTACCGTGTGCGTTAGGGCGGCCGCGTGCGTGTGGCCTCTGTACACGGCAAAGATGTGGGCGAATGGGTCGGCGTCTTGCTCGTTGGCGCACGCGAGGAGCAGGGCGGACACTGTGAATGTGTCTTTGGAGGCGTCGAGCTGCGCCTTGCCGGGCGACGTCGCGTTTGATGAACTCACGTCGTTCCTCTCGGTGGCCGCCGTGTCATTAAAAAATGGTGGACCTTCCAAGCTGCTGCGTTTCTACATTCGCATCGAGAAGGAGAACAATTAATCCTCAAAATAAGTACTCCTACTCTATATGATGATACATACTAGTATAGTGCTAATGCGGATGTAACCTCTAGTAAAGTACTAGTACTAACACTGTATGAGTACTATTATTGTAGTTTCGCTTCTATTGTTGGGTAACATCATCAGGAACATAACTTGAACTTATTGGTTTCAAATCTGTGACAACAAAAGAAAAAGAACAAGAAAGGGAGTACTCCGTAACTGTTTTTCGTCCTGCTAATGCAACCTTGAGGTGACAGGGACAACTTTGTACAAAGCATCGTGCTCATATAAATATACGTACAAAATCATCAGCAGTACCTCGATAGGTGCCATGTCCATTGATCGGCAGGACAAGACACACACATAGACTGGGTCACTGGGAGATGGATATTACTACTGGATAGCTGTCCTGACGTGATAGGATGCCTACATACACCCTACTCGGCAGGTGACGATACCTTCCCAACGAAGGTATCCAGTCCCATCCATTGATTATTTTATTATGGACGGAGAGCATTCTAGAAGAGATGTCACGTCTTGGGGCAGAGGTTCGGCTTAATCATGGTTTAGATATGGCCACGACTTTTGTCATTTAAGGCACCACCTATGGGAACCACAAGATTACCGAAACAACAACTACATTACTTGACGCTAATGTAGATGTATCTAGACATATTGTAGCTATAGATACTTCCATTTTAGCATCAAGTAATGTGGATCGGAGGGAGTAATACAATACAGAATATTCAGTATAAGGTTAACTTTGGCACACGCTGGGACGCACATATTTGTTATAAGTACACACATGCAAGACAGAGCATAGAGTAAAATAATTACTATTTACTTATGGGCAACCAAAAGCTTGTACGTGTCCACTATATATATGGGCATGGACTACACTTATTGCTTGTGGATAAGGATAGCTGTTGTGGACAACACAGTGGATGCTGTTAGAGTGAAACGACAGGGAGTATGCAAGATAAAAAAGATCTACCATACATATTATTATTATATACTTTTTTTGCGAATCTTATTTCATACTTATCAGTTATGTACTCACGACACTGGGAGCATACACACACGATCGTACATACTACAGTAGTACTATACTACTTTTAACACTACTTGCAAGATAAAATATAGCTGGATGTACAGAACTACTTATCACTGGGTGCATACACACATGATCGTATACATACTAGTACTGTACTACTTTTAACACTAGGCTATCCTTTTCAGTGGTCTTCCTCTTCAGCTTCCACAGCCTGTACCATGCTGCTCTTCTTCTTCTTCTTCTTCTTCTTATTCTTCTTACTCCCGCTGTCCTGGAATTCCGCCAATTTTTGTTGACCCTTCCCAAAGTTCACTATTCGCCTGTATACCTCATATGTCGCGTATGCGTCGATGCTTGCATACAGGATATGCTTCATGGACAAGGGCACCTGCTTCCACAGATTGTGTTCCTCATGCGTAAGTTTTTTCATGATAGATTTGTACTGGCTGTCTATAATGGCCGCAGCATAGTCAGCCAACGAATACTTATTGTTACTAGTGGAATCGGTGGGCTTCCACCTTTTCTGGATGTCCACGAAGTTCGCCACTGAGAGGTTGCAACGCCCAAGCCTGGTAATGTCGTTGCCGATGTCAACACCTGCAAATGTTATGTCAGGCCTGCCAAGAAAGTCAGCGAGTTTGGGGCATGGTTGGTCGGCCGAGGAAATCTGGTACAGGAGGCAGTCCGTGCCCATGCACAACTGTATGAGGGCAGCCTTCTGTTCAGGACCATATGTGTACTCTACGTCTAGGCCAACAATTTTGTACGAGTCTTCTTTCTCCAAGATCAACTCGATTTTGTTGATGTGTTCCTCCACCTTAGACGCCATATTGGTATAGTTCGCCGTAATGGTGGTTTTTCCATGAGCGACGAAATGAGGAAGACGAATGTTAACCGCCACGCCAGGGCCTGGAAACCGCTAGATGCATGCATTCGGACGGTTTTGAAGATGACGGGCCATAGGGCACGAATGCAGTTTCCTGTTAAAATAATAATAACCGCCCACATACTTAATTAATTGGATGCTTATTTGTTTCTCGAGAGGAGCCTAGTTTTTTTCTACTACGAAACTCTGAAGATCTATTAAAAATCATCACCATTAGTACAAAGAGATACAAAAGTAATATTACCTTCGTCTAAAAGGAGGTGTCTTAGTTTTGTCTAATACGGATGTATATAGACATATCTTAGTTGTAGAAATTACAAATATGTCTTCCTTGCACCACTTAGCTACCACTACAAACACTAACGCAATGTAGATCAGCATCATGCAATGTAGACATTACAGTATTTTTGTACTACTGTACTTGTCTTCCCGGGTCTATGATTCAATATCTAGTATACTGTACTGTTTATACACCAGGGAGATTCAAAATACGAGTTGAGCGCCAAAACTCCCGCCTCCATACACATATTTTGAATTCCCATTCGACCCCTATTACCAATGATGCAATGGCAGACAAGTGAAGCCGGCGTGGGTTGGGGTCTCGTTCGTAATTTGCACATCCCCTCTGATATATATAGTCTTCCGCCTTCCTTTCGTCTTCCCCATTTCCGCCAAAAAACTGTCGCAATACTCCAGGCCCATCATCTCTCACCTACCGGACCACCGCACCGGAATATCCCAGCCGTACTTAGCCGGTCTACCACCTCACCTACCTGAGGTCACCGACTCCCTCGTCCGCAGAACCAGATCCGCTTCACCAACGCCTCCGTGTACTGCATCGGATCTGATTCACCGACTGCTTTGTCCGCAGCACCAGATCCGCTTCACCAACGCCGCCGTGCACTGCACTATCTGAGTTCACCGACTCCCTCGTCTGCCGTACCTGATCCGCTTCACCAACGACGCCGTGCACTGCACCGGATCTGCTTCACCGACTCCCTCGTTTCAGATCTGCTTCCCCGAAACCATCATCAACCACCCCAGATCTGCTTCCTCGACGCCGACGCCCACCACAACCGCAACACCCCCGCCGTCGTCGATGTGACCCGCAAGGATGCTGAGTATGACTACACGAAGCCGCCGTCGAGGTAACCAGACCCCCTCCCCCTGCACGTTTTGGTCTGTTACCATAGAATGTTCAAGCATGTCTTGGTCAACTAGAATGTGTCTATATACATCTGAATCTAGTCATAACTGAGATTTATACTAGATGACCCGTTGCGCTATCGCGCAAATGGCAGCCGCTAACCATGTGTTTTTAGTGTAAGAAATGTCTAAATCAGTGCAACCAAAAACATATAAATAATATGCAAATAGATGCTAATATACAGGATTTTCATGTCTTACTTGCTATATACATATCAAATATGAGGCTTATTAAGTATCCTCTAAATTACCCGTTGCGGTACCGAGCAAATAAAATAATCATTACATGAACCGCTAACCATGTGCTTTTAGAGCAAGAAATGCCAAAGTGCAAATGAAAGCGTTTAATATGCGAATGGATGCTAACATTAGGATGGTAATTTAATAGTTAATTTATTTCCATGCTTAAATCTATATTTTTGTTGCACCAAAAACAGTACCATAGTAACCGAAGTTGTTCTCAAACTAAAACAAAAATGTCCCCGAAGATGTTCTCAAAACAGAAACAAAAACATGTTACTGAAGCCGTGCAAATATTGTTGACAGTCACCATGGTGCATTCACTATATGATGCATAGCTTGTGCATTATTCTTCACACTCGACTCCAACTCTTCTATCCCAATGTCCACTACCTTCAAAGCATCACTCAAAGCTGCCATCTTCGCCTTAGGGGCTTTCATCCCCTCGCGCTCCACCGACGGTTTATCAGCAGTGATGCCATCGGAATCTACAATTCCTGGATCTGGGGATCCCATGTCATCATCGACATCGCCCACTCCTGAGCTAATGTCTTTGGTGGTAACCCATGTATCCTCCTTGGACCTGACATCATCTTCAGTGGTTGTGGACTCGTTCTCTTTTCTTATATACACCTAAAAACAATGGTCAAATATATCTTCATATAGGGATATTTCGAGTTCATTTACTCAAGCATAAGAAGCCCCTTTTCCATTGATTGAAAGAGAAGCACGTGTAGAGAATAAATCGGACATCACATTAAAAAGAATGATCCACTTAGTGTATGCAAGCTTGGTAGGTAAAATAAGAAAAATAATTTCCAGAAAAAGGACACTTCGTCTTGTTGTGGCTACGAAGATTTGATTGTTGTTCAGTTCCTTCAGCCGAAGAGTTGGGACTTTTGTAAGCTTCTTGGAAATAAAGTATTAGGTGCGATCAATTTTGGAGAGAGTGATATATTGTGAAAGGATAACCAGGTTTTAGAAACAAAACAAAGGAAAATGCTGGGCAACATGCAGGAACCAAAATGCGGCATTCAGTTAATTGTACAACAGCACATTACTATATGCAAGGTATGCGTAGACAACTTACTACCCTTCGTGTCTTCTATTTGATATATCATGTGGAATCGGAACTAAAACAATAAAAACGCATATCATAGATAGAAATATGAAGTGATCAAGTTTATTTAATCCATATGTCACAATATACACCAATGTTTCTCTTGATATGAATTCCAAAGTTCCAATGGAAAAGAAAACTTATAAATTTACACCAATGTTTCTCTTGATATGAGATATGACTTCCAAAGTTCGAACGGAAAAAACTTGCATATTAAATAACGAAAACAGTATGTTGAAGTCTATCAAAAACTTAAATACCAACAGAAGTGACGCCTAGCATCTGGAGTTGGCCGCAAAGCTCACATCACCTTTATGTGCAGAAAAAACATGTCAATAAATTTTGAATATGAACTGGAAGATTTAATACTTTCCAACATGGAAACTCCACAATCCCATCAGAATGCACACAACGAATCTCAGTTCGCAAAGCTAAAAAACATTTTAATTTGAGAAGTTCATTGCATGACAACATAAGAACGGGTCGGCACACAAGATGAAGTGTTTATTTACTTCAGTCATGTAGATGCAGTCAAAATGTGGGGAAATGACACTTTTTGATAATAGCATAAGTTACAAAAAAAAGTGCACTATTGTCTGAACCCATATATTAATAAATAAATCGAAGAGAAACACCAAATTTTATCTAAACATAAAGTAAATATATATACTAACTGCTCTATATCTGAAATCAAATCTACCTGGTGTGAGATAATGTGTTTCTAGGAAATTCTGGCTATAAAAATCATTCCAGCGAGGCAAACAACCTACAGGCCATAATGCCCGCCATTATTTAATTCCATAGGATACATCGGTAAAAGCTAAATCTTGAAGGTACTCCATTTACCAATGAACATAGGACTATAAATATTAGTAAACACTATGCAAGTATGAAAACAGTTTGCTCACAGCAACAAGGTGTAAAAAGCACCTAACATCTCAACCCTTTCGTGTCAGTCTTTGAAGTGGCTTGCATAGTTGCAATCTAACATGTGTGTGATGAATTGCACAGTGCATAGAAATTCAGGAGTTGCACTGAAGAATAGACACGTAATAAAGAATTGAGGACGGTTCGGAAATTAGACTAACGGGAGAATTCTGTACCGGCTTAGCATGTTGACTCTTGAGAGTGGAGTGCAGCTAGGAGGCTTGTCGATGACTACGGAGATGGATGAAGTCTCATGACGGGGAAGTGTTGATGTCTTGATAATGGCTTGATTCGATGGAGGAAAAGCCAACTGGGAGAGTTTTCCTTTCTCTAGCGTAGAACACTGGCAGAAATAAAGAAAACCACCGCCCGCCAAGGCTAGTCTCCGCGGCATCCGACACCAGCAGTGCCTCGGCCTGCCGTTCGCCATGATGCCGATGGCACAATGGCACATCAACTATTCTGAACACAGAAAAGAGATAACTTGAATCATTAAAGAGATAACTTAATAATCGGTAGAGGAAAATACTGAAATGGTGATCTTACTAACATGTGGTGTTCTATTTCTATGCTGAAAGAGTGGGAAAACAATAGTTTGTCATAATGTCATCAAAGGAAGTCCATTTCCCTCTGTAACTTCAATCAGATATTACCGGTAAAGTTCTTCACCAACCCCTGATCCCCCTTTTAATCCAAAAGTAAACTATATGGAGCAGTTATGTGTGGCTACCACACTAAACATCACCAACAATTTCACAAACTCAATTATGTAGAATAACAATAGGGATACATGTGTATAAGTGAGGCGGGCAGGTTTTATTTTTAGTAAGAAACAAAATGCATAGAAATAGTAGTGGAGAAACTGATCAGAATCCTTCATATTCACCGACTCAGTTCTCCAAAAAAACAAAAAAATCAAAGTCTTTCGGAGGTGTTACTCTTCGGCTGTACTTACATGTAAGAAAGCGAGGCAAAAGAAACTGAATCTTTACTAACCTGGAGACTAATAAAAAGGTGATGAAGATACTCAATTGGGATGGATGATTTCGGTATTATTGGCAAACACAAAAGGGAACATAACTCCATTTCAAGCTCGGCACAAACATTATAAAAGAATCAGACTCTAAATAGTTTAGAGATGTGTTGTTTTTAAGCAAAGTATCAAAGCCATGCAAGAGCATAAACACAGGCACCAGAAGCACGATACATATACTTTCAACTGATCTATAAATTAAATTCATGAGAAACTGAGGCATTCAACAGTTCTCTTAACCAATAAGGAAAAACGGGAGAAAAATATTGGTTGGACAGTTTTCCTCACAAACTAAATACACTTCTCATGTGTATTTAGTCCGTGTTTAGACAAAAATTTAGATACAGGTACATCAAGGAAGTGATCCATATTTGAAATTGCTTCAACAGACAATGCATATAAGCAAATAGCAGAGGCACCTGAGTTCAGCGAGGTCGCAGTTGAAGGTGAAGAGTGGTGCAGTAATATTCATCATGTTTCTCATGATCTCTTCTATCTCGCCCAATCTTATCACCTCTTATCTGTTGAAGCAGTGGTAGATGATGTGGGTGGTTCACTTGGATCATCAATTACAATTGAACCAAGCTGACATGACAATTAAGAAAACCTTAAGAAATAAACAGATTTATTACATATAAGCATGCAAAAATGTACATAGTATGCAAGTTACCTCTCTAGATTCCCATTTTGAAAAAATACCTCTCCAGATCAAACCAGGAGGAGAGCTCTCGGCACGGATGAATCCTGGACATCTTTGATGTTGCTGTTCGATGGATAACGTACCAGGCCACATGAATACAAGAGAAGGACCAAACAGTACTTTTGCCGAATCAAGAACTCCTAATGGGGTAAACCAATGGAATTATAATGTCTGCAAGCCGTAAAAAAGAGGGGCATCAGAACGGTAACAAGAAACAATGCATTTGGATCTGACTATAATTTAGACTCAGCACAGTGGTACACGATATTAATTAATAGCCACTTGTAAATAATGTAATGTAGATTTGGTCCTAGAAGACCTAGCAGAAGTACCATGATGTAAGGCATGACATAATTAGTGAGAAAGCAAAAAATTTCTTTCACCAGTAAATAACTATGCACTTACAACTTGAGTTTCCAAAGCAATGAAGAAATTGTGAGAGAGCTCCCAAATAAAGGAGGTTATTTGTAAGTTAGTTTACAGTTTTATTTGAATCATGTTTTGGTCTTGCCAGCAACAAACATGCTCCAGAACTCAGGTTTGGTGATAGACTATTAATTCTAGCTCAATCTGCAAAACTAAATTAGAATACAACAAATAATTGGATGGAAATTAAGAAAATATGGAAGTATCCCCAGTTACTTTACTTGCCAAACAATATGCTTTACGGATTCAAGGCATAGATCAGTGATAAGCACCCATATGATATCCTAAAAGCCGAACCACCAAACTTGAAAATTCAAGTTTCAATATCACTCGACGAGACGAGACAAACATTTATCGGAACCTACAAAATGGAACCACGAAGAGTAGATCAGTTAAAAAACAATTAAAATATATTGAGAACGGAGTCATAAAATAGAATATATGCCTATTTGCCAATTGAGTTTTCTGTAGGGGCATTTGTTTCCAATAAGACATTGATCTGCATAATAGTGGAGACTGTAGAGTGTCATATATTGTCACATTATAGGCACAACACAAAGAGAAATAACGCTTAAAGCTGGCACAAAAATAACCTACATAGAAAGAGAGCCTATAACTGCAATAAGTAATGGGCGGGGATCACACAGTGTAAATTCCCCCAAAATTACCTTGGAGCTCACGCCCCACATGTCTTACTTTTCTCAACTCACCAGTGTCAGCAACAATTAATGCCTCAAGAAACTAATACCCTTTTACATATACCTATTGAATAATAAAGCCTAGTAAAAGGTGGTCTATTTCACGTCATTGCCATGGTAGAACCGCAATCAGGTTGCACATAATGAAGCTACACACCAACCAGTTTTGATATTGGATTTGAGGTTTTAACCATTTTATAAACCAGTGATTTAGATTGTACCTAGAGGAGGTAGATTATTTATCAAAATTCTACTGCTTTCAATCAAAGATTTTGCATTCCAGTGGTTCATTCATTTCTTGGATCACTTGAGCAAACATAGCTAATATAAAGCATAGTAATATTAGTGTGTATACTCGCATTCTAATCTCTCATGGGCATTTTCTCAAATAACTTATCAGATAGGTTGCCCACACCTAGCAACAGAGAAAACCATAAATTCAATTGTAATTCGTTAGAATCTAATGCTCTGTCAAGATAGTCAAATAATGGACAACAAATCCAGGACCTTGTATATGGGCTGCAGTAACTATGGAAGATACAGTAGTGGTCTGTAATGAGTTCTATGCAGAGTCATGCATCTGTCTATCAAGGGAATAAAGGAGCCTGGCCAAAGAGTGAGCAAGCAAGATATAGAACAGGATTTTTAACATATAAATAGTACAACTAAACCATTTGTGATTACTGAGGGAAGTGCTCCTGGTACTATCACATCTGAACTGCAGTTACAAATAATTTCATGCATAACATGGTAATAGATTTGTTCGCAAAGACACATTATGAAATCAAGCAATCGTGTTTTTTTCCTACATACATGAAGATAAACAGATTATGCCTCATTTTCTCGTGTGAATGGAAATAAATTCATATGAGCTTATCTTTGGAGGCACCTAGCAGCTACTAAAAATGTTGTCAGACATCTTTTGAAATAAATTCATATGAGTTTAATTTAACTAATCCATACCAAAAGAATTGTCATTTTCTTCATACTATGATCATCAACACTGAATGGCACATAAGGCAGCCGCACTACTAAATTATAACTCTATGGGAATAGAAAACAATGCAAACACAAAACTGGCAATGCTACTGGCTGTGGACTGTATAAAAGCATATAATGAGATCTCTGGTTCAAATACCTCACCTCTATGAAACCTTCTTGGGAAGCTTGGGTAACAGCAGATTAGACCCAGTCTCCTTGGAGAGATGAAAGTAGACTATTTTTCTGGCAAACTTAAAAGATTCTGAATTTATAATCTGCGAGCGCTAGGTCTTGCAATAGTAACCTCATTTGCCTCGGGAAAGAAGCTGAAACATGTTGACAGTAAAGAATCCAGTTAATAGAAACTTGAATACGAGTACACCTACTTAAATCACTTGGTAGTATATTATACAAAGATTACCATAGCATGTGATTTCGTGCTATTTCAAGGAAAAAATTCATTGGAATAATAATTAGCATGTTGGTATAGATACCAATAAATACAAGAATGCCCAGAAAGATACTACTTCTTTTTGTCTGGGTCACTTCCTCTGTAGGCAAATGTGACACAAATAATGTGGCACTAATTTTAACACAAGATTATGGACATGAAAAAGAAAGATAAATATAGAGATAGGCAAAAATTACAGCAATACCATTAGCAATCTCTGGTTGATGATGACCTCCAGGACTCCCTCTCCACCACATAAATGACCATGTTGTATCCAATCCTGCACAAACCCGGAAACAACAGCATTGATAAAAAAACTCCATCTCAAATCGAAATAGAGGAGTACAAATCATGGGGATCTAGAAAGAGGAGGGGTTTAGCGACATCGACCAGCTCACCTGCCCTTCACTACTTCTGAAGGCAATTAGGAATATATTACATAAGAACACTACTATTTAACCCTACTATTTCTTTTAGACTCGCTAAAAACAAGCATGCTCGTGTATATACGCAGTAGTCATGACTCATGAGAATCGTAAGCTTTTCCTCAACGAAAATCCAACAAGAAACGCTTCTCAAAGATAAAAGAACTCAGGATGATCGGCCGGAAGCTCTTGTACACCTTGTGCAGCCTCATCGCCGCCGCCTCGTGCTTTGGGCTCTCCGCGCCCGAGGCCGCCGTCGGTGTACATCACCCTGGCGAGCTCTCTCTGCACGAGCGGCACCACCGTAGCAGGGGTAGAGTGCGGTGCGACGGCAGCAATGTCGGCGGTCTTGATTGAGATCTCGGTCTCCACCTGGAGAGAGCTGGGGTAGTTGTCGTCGAGCTGTGCCCTTTTGAAACTAAGCGACCCCTGAATGAGCAGCTTGCTGGAATCCAAGGCCCTGAGGCCGCCAGAGCTCGCCGATGGTTCGAGGATGCCTTCTTCCATTGGGTCGTAGTAGTCGGCCGGGCACGAGAACAAGATGGCCATTCTTGCAACAAGGATCCTTTCTCCCACACAATCTGGAAGAAATAAACAAGAACGATTAGAGAAACCATAACACACAATCTGAAAGAAATAAACAAGAAAAATTAGAGAAACCATAACACACAATCTGAAAGAAATAAACAAGAACGATTAGAGAAACCATAAACAGAGCTTCAAACTTCGCCCACAAGGTAGACTCTGAAAACTAAAAAACCAACAGTATGAAAATGTATATTTATTCCACGAAAATATCTGGAGATGAAGACACTATATCTAGACAAAAAGTACAAGGCACACTGTACACAATCTGCTTTCAACAGTTGATAGTCGGTGCAGGAATGCGGCACATTATCTTTGTGGTAGGCTTACAGATCTTCAGGATATATATTAGATGTGTGCCAATGAGTATAAATGTAATTAGGTAATTTGTTAATAAAAAGGAAATTGGGTAAGTTCATTTGATATCTCCCAAGCAAAGATTCAGTTGTAAAGATGGTCTGCATGCCCTAGCTTAAGCCCCATTATATCATTTTGAAATTCCTCGTAATCTGTATTGAACCCTCAAACTATCCTAAACCAGTAGAACAAAATTTTAGTTTTGACCTAAAAAAATAAATCAGCACGTAACTTCTGAAAATGAACACCCAGCAAAACAAGAAACCAAATACCATATTTTCGGGAAACAAGTTCAGGTATGCCAAGTGTGCAGTACAAAAATAAGAATTCAACAGTGGAAACTAACTTTATGCATTGAAATTTACTGGCTAGCAAGACAACATTCAAGAAACTTAACCACTGAAATGCCTTTTTACAAGAGAAACCAAGAAACGTGGTTCTTACCGATTTTCTTCTTGATTCTCTGCTTGAAAGTGACCAACATTACAACTGTCAACCTTGGAGCAGACACCTCGTTATAGCATCACAATCATAAATTCATAAATAAGAAAACAATAAAACAGTTTCTTTACTGTCCATAATCAGAAGCAACACCGAATTTCAGGCAATAGCTATTGAATCGAGTATGAATATCAAGTCATGGACTGATTTTAGTTAGGTTCAAGGATGAATAGAAAATCATGATATTCGGCACGAAAGATACAAATGGAGAAATAATAAAGAGAGCTTTCTTTTTCCATGTGAGTACATATACTGCTACATATTTGAATTGCATTTAAACCTGATGAGTAGACAAACTGAAAGAAAATAGTTACTCTGTAGAACATTAGAACTACACATATTAAGATGAAATCCCATTTAACGGACCAGCTTTCCTGAACCATGGGCATAGGTCACGGACCCGCTGCTTGCTCTAATTTCGCAACCGACAGCAATCCAAGACAAATACAAGCTCGTACTTGCTGCTAGTCGCTCAGCATCGACCGTCTTCCATCTGATGAGGTCGCATGCAGCCACCATCGTTCACCAGAAATCCTGTCATATGAGTAAGAAAATTATGGTTAGATCAATCAAAGTTGGCAGCAAATGAACTGAAAGACAGGAAAAAAATACATTGGATGGGAAGTAGGGAGAGAGGAAGGGGAGCAGAAACCAATCCTCCCATGGCTGCAGCTTCTCCTCCACCCAGCGCCGCTCCAAGCCTTCCTCCACCCAGCGCCTACACCAGAGCCGGCCCAGAGCCGCCTATTGCTGCGCCTCCACCTCTGTCCCAAGATCCGAACTGGCGCTGCCCCTCGAGATCCGTCCGCCTGCTGCACCTCCAAAACCACCTCAAACCTTGTCCACCTCAAGCCACCACCGCCGCTCAGCATGCTTCCAGCCGCCGCTGCTCAGCACACTCCCTGCCGCCACAGGCCCTGCGTCCAGCCGCCTCGGTCGTTCGAGCGCTGCTCCGTCCGCCCGGACCGGCCCCGTGAGGCCCGGATCGAGCCCGCCGGGCGCAGCCTCCTCCGAAGCGAGCCGACCGCCCCTCCGCCGCCGGTCAGCACAGGATGCCACGCCGGCCCGGAAACCACCTCGCCTCGCCGCGCCCGCCGCCAGGCCGCCGCCGCGCCTTGCCAGCCGCCAGGTCGCCGCCTCTCCGCGCGCAGAGGAGACACCGGGGCGCCCACCACTCCCTTCCGTCTTCGGTAGCAGGGCGCCGCCACCGCCGCCGGGTGCCAGCGGCGGCGGCTGCTTCCCCACTGCGCCACCTCCCTCCTCCATGACGCCTGAGGCCGCCGTCGCCCCCTGCGGCCGCTGTCCGCTGCATTAACCCGTGGCGCGTCCTCCTGCCGTGCGTGTGTCGCGGTCGCTTCGATTTGGAGAGCTTGAGGAGGGGCTGATTGGCGGCGGGGAGAGGAGACGGGGATTGGGCGAGGAGTGGAGGCGACCGACTGGGGATGGGAGGAGGCTCAGGAATCAGGATTCGCTCGCGATTGCTCTAGGGTTTTTACCATGGTCGGTAGAGGCGTGACGCGGACGAGCGAGCGTGGTTGCCTCCGATCGGCGGCCCCCGTGGGTAGCTGGTCCCATGCGTCATTGACTTCTTCGGAAGATCACAAAGTGAGAAAACAATTATCGTAATGGACGGCTGTTGTGTAAAGCGGGGCTGAGAACTTACTGTGCCTACTGGATTGGACGAACCAAATTGATTTGCCCCTTTCAGATGGCCTGGTTGAGAGGGTAGTCTTGGAGCTTTTATAGGAGAAATTAGCACGTAAGTATCTAGAATTGGTTTACTGTCATGCAATCCAATCTAGTTAAACCCGTGTCAATCTATATCTATACCTAATAATATAATAATAAAGAAAACTAAGGTTTCTACCAAAATTTTCGTCCAACTTCAAACTACCCATAAATTTCCGAAAATTTACACCTATGCCCCCCCCCCCGCGAGTTAATACTGATTCGTCCGTGAAGTCCCATAGATCCAGCTCCGCCCTGCTCTCAATGCGCGTGGCAGATGGCAGAAACCTGCGCATTTTCCCATGCCACTCCTCGAGCTCTCTGTCTTGATGTGCTTCACACACCTTGATGTGCTTCACACACAGGGCTTATAATACTAGGAAGCTTGTGCCTCACATACACTTACACACATGGCTTCTACTACTAGGAAGCTTTATTGGATATCTCAGTGGTACAGAGCTTACTTACATGGGAGGGGTGATACTCTATTTATACGTTTGTACATGACTCTTTAGATTGTTGCCATGTGCCAGAATCCAAACCCTATACAATACTTCTAGAATACTCTACAAACTCTAGATATTTCATACTACTCGTAAATATCTTACTCTAGAACATTCCCCATTCTACAATTCTCTCTACATACCTTGGATACTTCATGACTAAGCTAGCTCCTTTACTAGCCAACCACATTGATAAGATTACTACTAACAATCTCCCCCATAATCTTGTCATATAAATTATCTTTACTACTCCCTCCGGTTCATATTAATTGACTCTAATATGGATGTATCTAGAACTAAAATGTGTCTATATACATCCATATTGAAGTCAATTAATATGAATCGGAGGGAGTATTAAATTTAAAACAGGTCGCGGTGGTTGGTGATGGTACGTCAAACGTGTATACAACTCACCCCGAACATAAAAAGTAAGGTCAGCGTGATCGGCTCCATGAGGAGTTCTTATCAGGATTAGTTAGGTCACGACCAAAATCCAATCCGTAGCACTAGGTAGCAAAATCAGCATCCCTTTCCTAATTCTAATCGGTAAAACAAGCATAGATCGGTTCAGCCACACATCTTTTTCGTTCGCTCCCCTTTTTATTCTCTAAGGAACCCTCTCCTTAACGAGCGTAGATTGATGGAGATGGCTTTTGTACCGGTCAATCTTTATATCCTTTCTGGCATAGTTTTGTAAAAGATCGGCAGGTGATCCGTCCTTTCTCCTCTGCCGTGGTTCATCAACGCGTGTCCGACAATCCCGGTTAGATCGGCACGATCGGCAAAAAACGAAAAAGGCCAAAAGAGACCCATTGATTAGGCTCCTCTTGCCGTGCGACTTTAAATTTTCTAACTTTTCTTTCATTCGCAAACATACAGTGACAACCTATATGACTCTAGGTTTCTTTTCCTAATTTTTGAACGTGCATGCATTTTCCCTTTAAAATTCGTAGGACATACAAATCTCAACACTTATGCAACTAAAAATCCTTTTAAAACAAAACTTTCATACCCTGCAACTTTTAAGAGGTTAGTGACAAGAATCAACCACATGTTTAGGAGCGCAGTGACATTCTCGCTAAAAAAAACCATGTTTCACGCGTGGGTGTTTCATTAATAAAGAGAAATATATGATTAATAAAGAGAAATATCTGTTCAGTTGGGGCCACGTTTCGACGTGTGTTCTCGACGAATCAGTTTCTCAGACATGGTATCTCAAAGGTGTTCATAGAGGTAGCATGTGCATTTGTGCGTTCATAGAAGCGAGTGTATGTACTTAGTGAGCATTTATATTGTACCGTGTTTTGTAAAAAAGATGGTGTAAAAGGGCACCTTTTACGATATACTCCCTCTGTCCCAAAATGTAAGGCGTCTAAGGATTGGTCAAAAGTCAAACCTTACAAACTTTGACCAAATATTTAAAAAAATATTTACATCTAAAATATCAAATTGACATATTAAGAAAATATACTTTAGGGTGAATCTATTGATAATAATTTAGTATTGTAAATATTTATATTTTTGTGTATAAACTCGGTCAAATTTTAAAAACATTGACTTTTAACTAATCCTGAGACGCCTTATTTTTGGCACGGAGGGGGTATCATTCAATAAATACTATGAATTATTCGATCGTTTGTTCAAACATGTCAATTAGATCGGTCGATCGAGCATCAGAGTTGTCTCAGTGGTGACAAAAAATAATGCACATTGTATGAGACTGACGTACCACAGATTCTAAAGAAAATGAGGACCATGTGGCCACATATCCTGGACATAGACATTGTGATTACATTCCATTTATTCTATTTTTGGAGAGAGCGATCTTTCGTTATTAACCCGTTGCAACACACGGGTATTATGTTAGTATCCCCTAATCCAGATCACATACACCATGCACTTCATCTTGTGATGGCATCACACCGACTCACGTCAAGCAACGACGCCGCACCCTGCTTGTTAGCCTCACACCGACTTCATATTAGATATCATGTAGTACATATCAAGTACCAAATCACTGAGAACCAACCTGTGGCTGGATGGTTAGGAGGGTAGTGGCACCCCCAGATTTGACGCTTTGGTGTCTCAAAAATGGAGGAATATTCTTGTGTGGGATGCGGCGTTCCCGATGACATTGTGGTGCTAGTGGTGACTTCGTCAATCTCAATACCCGTCGGATCAGTTTCTTGGATGCAGTTTCCTGGATGTGCTCGAAGGGGTAGAGTGTGTGTGCGTGAGTGATGAGTGTATGTATGTAAGCATCTATGATTGTACTGTGTGTTGCAAAAAATAGTATTAATTTTTATCTTGTTCATACTAAGACTAGCAAAGTGTTCCCTGCTCTATAAACTCTCAAGAAACACCCCTATAATATCTATCTAGTTTGTCCTAATGTTAGAACAGTAATTGCATGCTATGTAATTCATCTATTTTTGTTAGGAAACCTACATGTTTGTTTGCTTTTCTTATTCTCAGGTAACAGGTTGTGTGCTGGGACCATAGCCGCCGTCTTTTTTATTCGTTGCAAAATGTTATTTCATATTCCGCCATTCTGTGCTCTTCTGTGTTCACAAAGTTTTACATTATAATTTCCATATGTTTTGTTCTAAACAATGACGGTAAATGCCAAATACTATTTCCTTTCTGATACCCTTTTGCCATCATGTAGTACATGTGTGAACTCATTGCTCTGGTACATTTAAATTCTTCATTGTTTTTGTTCTTCAAGAGCTGCAACCCTAACTCTTTGCTGTAATTTCATGTTGCACTATCACATGGAACACAACAACGTGGAGTGAATCACCCTAACCTACTAATCATGACTTCTACCGAGAATGTTGATGTGATGCAGAAAAAGGATCCAACTACTACCGTCACTTGGCGGGACTATGAGGCACTTCGTGACGTGAGATCCGTGTTGCTAGTGACGTGTTGGACAAGGACATTCAGGATGTTCACTTGAAGGTCGATGAGACAATTACCGCGGTTAATACCGTTCAGAGTTCGGTGATGACTCTTCAAACATCCATACAAGCTTTGACAAACGCCGTTGGAGAAATACGTACAATGGTGCAACAACAACAACCACCACCTGATGAAGATGGCAGTGTGCAAGGTGACAATGTCGATGCTGGTAATGCTCAAGGGCGTGGTGTTGATCGTGGTCTTGGACGTGGCGTTGGTGATGCGTTCCGTGGTCGTGGTTTTGTAACCGTCAGAGCCCAACGTGTTCTACAACAACAAGACGATGGTTTGGGTAAACCTAAGTTCTCAATTCCCAGATTTGAAGGAGGTGCTGATGTTGAAGAATTAGATACAAGATATAATGTTGTTGCAATCCCTGCCTTCTCAGGCATTAGACGGTGCGTGCATCGCTCACTTGTGGGCCTGGATGGCCTCTGCCGTTTTGCCTATCTGTTTGTGGGCCTGCGTGGGAAACAATGGCGCTCCTCCCTTGGGCGGTGCTGCCCGTTCCGCGTGTGCCCTTTCTGTTGGTGTGTATGCCTTCCTTTCTCATGGTTGGTGGCTCTTCCGTTGACCCGGCCGATGATACCCTCTGCTTCCGCTCGCGCCCCATGCGGCCATGCGCAGTTCCACGACCTCCTCATCGCCCTTGGCCCCATCCATCGCATCCCTCTTCTTTGCCTCGCCGCCGCCAGCCACCTCCGCAGGGATGCGAACTTCCTCAGGCGTTCAACGCCTGCTGCACGCTCCTGGGCCTCGCTTCCGCTGACGTGATTGCTCTGCGGCCTGCGCCGCCGCGGGGGCGCCATGTGACCTGCGGTTCGAGCGCGACGAGAACGGCAGTGACGGGAAGGTTGTGGGCGAGCTCGCGCCTGGGGAGATCGATGTGCTGCTCTCGATGTGCTGGGCCCTGAGGGTTTCGGAAGGAGTGAAGGGGCACGCCCCTGCTGCTCCCGGACTTCTCTCAGCTGGTGCTGTACTGCTGCTGTCCCCACTCGTGTATGTCGGCGCCGTCGCGGTGACGCGGCCGTCTGGGCTGGGAGGTTCCCGGTGCTGCTGAGAAGGGGATGACGGTCCAGGAGTCTAATCTTTCTTTGTTCTTCTTTCCTACCACCAATTTAATTAGCTTCACGAATTAGCATGCAATGATATCCAGGTAAGATTTGTTGTTGCTGATAATCAATTTTGCATCAGGGAAGCCAACGCTAAGATTCTGATCTGGTAGCTAGCAGCCTATATCTTGCATCAGGCTGAACTTTGCATCTCCGGTAAGATTGCATACTAATTAACTTCTGCTACTCTTTCCGTCCATAAATAGATGCCTGAGGTTTGTCTAAAACTGGATGTATCTAGACACTAAATAGTGCCTAGATACATCCAGATTTAGATAAATTTTAGACGTCTATTTATAGCCAGATGTAGTATATTTCTCCTACCATATTGCTAGACATCGTTATACATTAGATTACATGATGTACAGAACTACAGATTAGAAATATGATGGACTGACTTGACGATGTTTAATATAAATGGACTCGATCCTGTTATTGTTCTATTATTTATGCAGTCCTAGGTTTCATAAATTTCTTGAAGAAATTGTATGGAGAGTGTCCGCGTGATGTTCTTCAAGGACAAAATTAGCATGTTGGCATTGTTTCTGTAACTAAGCTGAATTGGCATTGTTTCTGTAACTAAGCTGAATCGGCATTATTTTTATACCCATTGACACTTGCTCAAGAATTTTAAAATGTGCACTCTTTTAGTTGCTTTAGAAAATGAGTTTATCTTATTTTCCTGAAGTTTGAATATGGTATAAAGAATCTCATCATTCGTTGTAGAAGCTATACATCATCCTATCATGGACAGATTCTTCTCTGGCAGTCATGCTCTAGATTGGTCTGTACGGTTTTATGCGCGTCCATATGTTATATCCAGTATTTCGAGAGAGACCGGTAAACAATGGTGCGTCTCATTCGCCACCGCGGCCGTTCCGGCGCCACTAACGTACCGTTTGAGGTATGTTGATGCTGCAGCAAAGAAAAGGCCATGCACGAACGACTGATAACCGGCGCGGCGAAGCGCGCTGCCCATCTAGTATCTTACATGGGAGCTGAAGATTGAGAGATTATGGCGTTTACATCCTGACTATACTGAAGATAGGAAGATCAAGCTTGCTTCCTCTGAATTTGATGGCTATGCATTGCGTTGGTGGGATGGACTTGTGAGTGCTCGAGAAGAAGATGGTGTGCTGCCTATTATCTCATGGCGTGCTATGAAGGCGGCAATGAGAGCTCGTTTTGTGCCTACCAATTACTTGTGTTCCGTCTTTGACAAGTTGACCCAATTGAAGCAAGGTGTGTTGACGGTTGATGCTTATTACATGGAGATGGAGATGCTTATGCAGCGTGCCCGTGTCCGTGAGTCTCTTGAGATGACACTACAGCGTTTTCTGAATGGTCTGCGGTTTAATATCAAGGGAATTGTGCGTCATCACAACTACGCTACTATGAATGAGCTACTACATCATGCAAGAGAAGCTGAGTCACAGTTGGCTGAAGAACTGCAAATGAAGGGCCGTGCTACAGGCGCTGGGCGCTACACACCCCGCGCGCCGCCCTCCATGGCGCCATCATCGCGCCCTGCGGATGTCTCTACTTCGTCTAGCAAGCCGGTCTCCAATGTGTCTAACACAAAGAAGCCCGTCCCTGCAGCAAGTGGAACTAGTTCTAATATGTCGACAGCGCGCAACCGTGATATGCTTTGTCATACATGTGGTGGCAAGGGTCACTTCAAGAAGGATTGTCCTAACCGCAAAGTTATGATCATTAATGAGGACAATGAGTATGAAACTGGAGATGATGTTGATCCAAATGCTCCAGATGAGGATGATTATGATAGCGCTGGTTATGATGCTTTTCCTTCTGAAGCTCAAACTATTGTTGTCTCGCAGCGTGTTCTTAATGTGCTGTCAAGTGCATCTACACAGCGCTATAATTTGTTTCAAACAAAGGCACTAGTTGGTCCTGATAAAGCTTGTAAGGTCATTATTGATGGCGGGAGTTGTCGCAATTTAGCAAGCAAAGAGTTATGTGCCAAGCTAAAACTGAAGTATCTACCGCACCCGCATCCATATTATATTCAGTGGTTGAGCAATAATGGTGAGATGAAGGTGAGCCACATGGTGCGTGTTGATTTTGAGATTGGACCGTATAAGGATTCCATTGACTTTGATGTGGTTCCTATGACGGTTTGCCATCTCTCGTTGGGCCGGCCATGGCTCTATGACCGTTCTGTGCAACACAATGGCCGCGCCAATACGTATCACTTGGAGTTCAAGGGCAAGAAAATTAACTTACAGCCTATGTCACCACAGCAAATTGTAAATGAGTCTCGTCAAACGATTGAAGTCAACTTGGAGGATGCATCCATAGATAGGCGAGAGAATTGTAATGCCGTGAGTGATATAACGAAAAGTGAGAGAGTGAATTCCTTAGTCTCATTAGCCACCAAACAAGATCTGAGAGAATTTAGTGAGGATCCTACAGCCATGCCTCTTGTGCTCATGTACAGGGGTACGGTTTTGGTTTCTAACGACATGACCCCTCTTCCTCTTGGTGTTTCTAATGTTTTGCAGGAATTCAGCGACGTGTTTCCGGACGAGGTACCCGCAGGACTTCCACCATTGCGAGGTATTGAGCATCAAATTGACTTGATCCCCGGAGCATCGCTGCCCAATAGGGCGCCATATAGAATAAACCCCGAAGAGACGAAGGAGATACAGAAGCAAGTACAAGCGCTACTCGACAAAGGTTATATCCGCATAAGCCTTAGTCCTTGTGCTTGTTCTGTTATTCTTGTTCCTAAGAAAGATGGTACATGGCGTATGTGCGTAGATTGTAGAGCGATAAACAACATTACTATTCGATATCGTCATCCTATTCCCCGTTTAGAGGATATGCTAGATGAATTGAGTGGTGCTGCTGTTTTCACTAAAATTGATTTGCGTCGTGGTTATCATCAAATTAGGATGAAAGAAGGGGATGAGTGGAAAACCGCCTTTAAAATAAAATTTGGTTTATATGAGTGGTTAGTAATGCCTTTTGGTTTGACTAATGCACCTAGCACTTTCATGAGACTGATGAACCATGTTTTGCGTGATTTTATTGGCAAGTTTGTGGTTGTGTATTTTGATGACATATTAATCTACAACCGCAATGAATCTGATCATACTATACATATTAGACATGTTTTGCAAGTGTTGCGTGATAGTAAACTCTATGTGATGCGGCCTAAGGCCACGTGGGTTGCCCGATCTCACGAATTGACCGAGGGAAAGGCGAGGGAGAGGAAGACACGAAGAACACGGCGAAGAACACGATGAACACACGCGAACGCACGCAACACAACCCGATACAATTCCGGTTTACTCCCGATAGCCCGAACCACTATCCCGATAGAATCCCTCAAGGAGAGACACGAGGTAGAATCCCCGAGAGAAAGACCGATATACGATCTATGGAGTCACACGTGTGAGATACCGCGGTAGAATCATAAGTGCGAAAGATAAATCATATAAGGAGGGCCTTGTACAATAGATTTGGGTAAATCTAAGGAGGGGGTTTCCCTAATCCCAAAGGGATGGTGGAGGCATGAGCCTAATTCTCTCAAGTTCATTCCTTTCCTAATGAAGGGGGAGGTGGGAGCCTATATATAGGGAGCCACTAAGGAGGGGTAGTTTAGGGAAACAAGGGGGGTACATGGGCCTTGGCCCGAATTGACTTGTGGAAGGCGCCTTCTCTTCTTGGCAACCTCGGACGCTCTTCTTCCTTCTTCTCTTCCATGCCTCCGTGACCTCGGCCTTGAGTGTGGTTCTTGACGTTGAAGCACATGATGAAGCGAAGACCGTAGGTCGGGCTACATCATCTCCCCCCACTTGAAAAAGAGTCGTCCTCGACGATGAGTCTTCATGAAGGTGTAGAGGAGGTAGATGAAACCAACGCTTGAATGTCCCGTCGCTTGTCAAGAGCCCTATGAATAGCACAAGAAAAGCAAAGGAGCAATCAAAGCGTAGCCAAAGTTCAATGTATTTAGGAAGAGGGCGCAAGTAGAAGGAGGTCACCTTATCAAAGTGTCGGTGTGCTCTCATTGAGAGATCTTGTGTAGTGGAAGTGTGCGGGCAAAACCACTCATTGGAGCTCACTTGTATCATGCTCTCAAGAGCTCTTTTTGTCAACTCGTGCTCAATCGAGGTTGACATTGGAGTGTGGGTACCTACACACATGTTAGACAACAAGAACAATGTGTGTGAATGGTATATGAACACATCATCCATCATGATGCGCCATTTCTTTTGCACATCACCATTAGCGGTAAGCAAGATATTATAGTACACATGGTGAATATGCGGGAAAAACTTAGGAACATGCTCAACATGGATAGGTGCAAAGTCTCCAAAAGGTGAGAGAGCTATGGGGGCAATCTCATTCACAAGCATATGAACATCATTGCAAACCAAGCATTGGAAAGAGAAAGTATTCAACATTTTGGTTGCATTAATGGGAAAATATTGCAAGCATGTAGCACAAAACATGTTCAACATTTGATCATTGTTGGCGACAAACCTAGGGAAAGAGCAATTGTTCGGCAAGGTTGTCACAACACAAGCATCATTATCAACATTGCAAGCAATACATGGGAAAGAGAAATTGTTCGACATATTGCAAGCAATAGGATAGAAATCGAAACACTCATAGCATGGCATGGTCAAAGTGTCACAAGCAACTACTTCCACATGATCAACAATGGCACAAGTATCACAAGGGAAAGTGAAAGAAGCATATGACATAGCAATAGGATAATCCAACTCATACAAGCACTCACAAATCATCATGTCCACTAGTGGGATCATGGCATCATCAACACCCATATGTGTACCTTTGTAGTCCCGCTCATATGAGGTAGGTGTTGTGGAAGAGGTAGGCTCGATGTGGCCTCCATGTTCATCTTCAAGCAACAAGCATGGTGTGATATCATCATCTTCATGCACCATGTACATCTTCTCCATGATCGGCGTCTCGTCATCCATGGGACCTAATAAGACACAAGGAAACATACTAGAGGTAGAGGGTAAGTTGTTAGAATTCGAAATGGCCTCACATGACCTATCAACTACCACTCTCATCTCACTCGGTGTATCACTCATGCTCTCGAAGTGGAGGCACTCATCAAGCTCACATATAGTGGAGTCACTCATCTCACATATAGTGGAGTCGCTCATCTCACATATAGTGGAGTCCCTCATCTCCATGGCAATGGCGTCGTCGATGTCCGAGAAACCTAGCAAAGAGGAAGACAACACAAGCGGAGTAGAGGTTAAGTTGTTAGAAATCGAAACATCCTCGCTCGACTCATGGTGTGTATCACTCTTGCTCTCAAGGTGTTTGAAGTAGGATTTGCACTCGGCTTTGTCTTGGAGGGTCATTTTGGCCTCTCGAGCATCTAGCTCGGCGAAGTATGCTCTCATCTCGGCTTGCTCTTGTGGGGTCATCATGTATATATCTCACTAGGAAGGTATATATGTATGTGGTGGAAGGAAAGCTACACAAGTATCTCACCTATCAAGAAAGTATCGGAAAATGGTTCAAGCCAAGAGCAAAGTCGAAATGTATCGGGGTTACTCACACACACACTCAAAGCACACGCAAAAGGCTAAGAACTCTATATGTGGTGGGTAAGGGTGGATAGCAAACGAAAAAGATCAACGGAAAAGTCTATTGTCAAATGTGGGTAAGATTCAAAGTCAAATGTCAAAAGTGGTGATCTATGTCAAGAAAACACGGAAACACACACAAGAAGATCAATGGGGTTAGCGCGACCAAGGAAGTGAGCAAGTGACAAAGATGATCCTAACGAAGACTATAAGCTCGGTGTCGCGCCAACACAAGAGAGACGGTAGCTCGGTTGCATAAGAGGGAAGCAACAAGATTTGCACAAATGCCACTCTTCTCTTTTCTCTCTTAGTGCGCACAAGCTTTGCACTCTTTTGTATCGGTGGACACACACTTCTTTTTCTATTTTTTTTTCTCTTTTTTTTTCACTTTTTTTTCTCTATGCTTAGAAGCTTTATTTCTCTCTATGTATATGTCACGCTTTTCTTCTTTTGTGTATCTTTCTCACCGAGCTTGCTTCGGAGCTTCGCTCAACACAACGCACACACACAAACCCTCTCACGGTCGTGACACTTGTGCAATGCTTCGCAACACTCGGAAAGCCACTCTCAAAGGGATAGGTACACAAAGAAAGAAACGGGGCTACAAGGGGTGAGGGATGCAAGTTATACCTAGATGAAAAGGTTAGGCGGTGTCAAGCACACGAACTTGCGATGGGGTCGATGATGGCGGTGTCGAAGTTGCGCCGGAATCCGGGGTGCCGAAGGTGTCGCCGCGGTGTTGATGTAGACGCGGAAGCTTGGTAGACAAACCTTGCACTCCAAAACGGAAACCGAGCAAATTAAGCCAATGCCCGAAAAGTTGGGTCAAAACGAGCGGTCAAAAGTTGGGCTCCAAAAATTACGGAAAAGGTGTCAAAATTAGATTCACAATATTGTGAGATGGTTGTAAAATTTTGGAGTCAAACGGGCGACGAAAAGTTGTCAAGATTTGGGGCAAAAAGGTGGACCAAAAACTGGACGAAAATTGGGCAGAGCCCCTGGATTGTGCCGGTTGGCACCGGTCCAGGCTCCGGTTTCGCCGGTTGGCACCGGTCCAGGCTCCGGTTTCGACCGGGTTGTCCGGCGTGACGCCCGGTTTGCTCCGGTTGGTGTTGGGCGCTATGTCCGTGGGCGAGAAATTTGCTGAAAATTGATTGGGATGAAGCGGAGCTGGAGCAAGTGCTGCGCGTGTGGTAGTTGGCTGGAAATCAAATGCTGGCCGGGAGCTTGCTGCACGCGCGGCCTGGTGGTGCTGTTGCAGCGAACTGACCGAGCTTGGTGAGCAGCAGTGAGGATGGAGCTGCGTGAGGCGAGGAGGTCAACGCGCGTGGAGCGTGGGGCTTGCTGCCGGATGGGGCGGTCGAGGCGAGCTGCGCAGTTTGGTTTGTGGCGGCTTGGCGCGGCCGAGCTGGTGGTGGAGTGGGCGGCCGGGACTTGCCTGAGCGTGCGATTGGCGTGGAGGCGGCTGGTGGGTGTAGCGGCGATTGGCGGCACGGATGCGAGCGAGCAGGGGTGGGCTAGGGACAGCGGGCGCGGCGGCTTTGTGCTGGTGGAGCGGAAACAAGCAAGGCGAGGTTGGCCGGCGGCTGGGCCAAGGCGAGCGGAGCCAACTTGTGCGCGGGGCTTGGCCTGCTGCGGGCGGACGCGCGGTGGTGTCCTGCTGGTGGTTAATTGAGCGGGAGGTTGATGGGGCGCAGCTGGGTGAGGCAGTTCCTGCACGCGGGGGAGATCGTGGAGCTCCGGCTTGCTGCGCGATGCAGGGAGCAAGTGGGGGCGGCGGCCGTCGCGAGATGGAGCAGCGGGCACGCGGCTTGGCTGGTGGCCGGCAACAGCTAAGCACGTTGTGGATATGCAGCGGCGGCAGTGCCGCGATGGGCAAACTGGCAGTGATGATGAACTGCTCGAACTGTTCGTTGTTCGGAGCGGAAAAATGGATGTAAAATCGCCGATTCGCGCTGAAATAGACAGAATTAGACCTGGAAATTTGGGGGAAACATAGATCAGCACAAATAACACCAGATCCGTGGATCAAAACCACAAAAAACGCAACAAATCCGGAAATCAAATTTCGAGCTTTTTTTTTTTTTGGGCAAAATTTTGGGAATTTTTTTTTTTGGCGAAATTGGTGAAATTGGACGGTCAAATTCGTGGCAACCTTTGCTCTGATACCATATGATGCGGCCTAAGGCCACGTGGGTTGCCCGATCTCACGAATTGACCGAGGGAAAGGCGGGGGAGAGGAAGACACGAAGAACACGATGAACACACGCGAATGCACGCAACACAACCCGATACAATTCCGGTTTACTCCCGATAGCCCGAACCACTATCCCGATAGAATCCCTCAAGGAGAGACACGAGGTAGAATCCCCGAGAGAAAGACCGATATACGATCTATGGAGTCACACGTGTGAGAGACCGCGGTAGAATCATAAGTGCGAAAGATAAATCATATAAGGAGTGCCTTGTACAATAGATTTGGGTAAATCTAAGGAGGGGGTTTCCCTAATCCCAAAGGGATGGTGGAGGCATGAGCCTAATTCTCTCAAGTTCATTCCTTTCCTAATGAAGGGGGAGGTGGGAGCCTATATATAGGGAGCCACTAAGGAGGGTAGTTTAGGGAAACAAGGGGGTACATGGGCCTTGGCCCGAATTGACTTGTGGAAGGCGCCTTCTCTTCTTGGCAACCTCGGACGCTCTTCTTCCTTCTTCTCTTCCATGCCTCCGTGACCTCGGCCTTGAGTGTGGTTCTTGACGTTGAAGCACATGATGAAGCGAAGACCGTAGGTCGGGCTACATCACTATGGTAATCTTGAGAAGTGCACATTTTGCAACGATAAGGTCATATTTCTGGGTTATGTTGTCTCTAAGCATGGAGTAGAAGTAGATGTGTCTAAAATTGAAGCTATTCAAAATTGGCCTACTCCCATGAATGTGAGTCAAGTAAGAAGTTTTCATGGTCTAGCTGGGTTTTATCGCCCTTTTGTGCCTAATTTTAGTACTATTGTTGCACCTTCGAATGAATTGACTAAAAAGGGTGTTGCGTTTGAGTGGGGCGTTGCCCAAGATCATGCTTTTGATGAACTGAAACGATTGTTAACTTACGCACCGTTGCTTGCACTTCACGATTTCAATAAGCAATTTGAGATTGAATGTGATGCTAGTGGTATTGGAATTGGTGGTGTGTTGATGCAAGAGGGTCTCCCAATTGCATATTTTTACGAGAAACTTTACGGTGCTAAGTTGAATTATCCTATTTATGATAAAGAATTGTATGCTTTAATTAGAGTTCTTGAGGTTTGGCAACATTATTTGTGGCCAAAAGAATTTATCATACATTCTGATCATGAAGCTTTGAAATATCTGAAAGCCCAATCAACTTTGCATAGGCGTCTTGCTAAGTGGGTTGAGTTCATTGAGTCTTTTCCATACATTATTAAGCATAAGAAAGGAAAAGATAATATTGTTGATGATGCTCTATCTAGGAAGAATATGCTATTAACTCAACTTGATGTTAAAATTCCTGGATTAGAGGTGTTATGTGATTTGTATGCTACGGATCATGATTTTGCTGAACCATATCGCTTATGTGCTCTTGGTAAAGCATGGGATAAATATCACATACATGATGGGTTCTTGTTTCGCGCTAACAAACTATGTGTTCCAGTATCGTTCGTGCGTTTGCTCTTATTGCGGGAATCACATGCTGGAGGTTTGATGGGTCACTTTGGGCGTGAGAAGACGCTACTCATGCTCGCTGATCATTTTTTTTGGCGAAAGATGAGGCGGGATGTGGACAGGTATGTGAAGAGGTGCATTACTTGCAACAAGTCCAAGTCCAAGCTGAAGCCTCACGGTTTGTATATTCCGTTACCGGCACCTACTACACCTTGGGAAGATATTAGTATGGATTTTGTGTTGGGTTTGCCGCGTACTAAAAGAGGCCATGATTCTATTTTTGTGGTATTGGACAGATTTTCTAAAATGTCACACTTTATTGCCTGCCACAAAAGCGACGATGCGTCGCATATTGCTAACCTGTTTTTCAGGGAGATTTTTCGCCTACATGGAGTCCCGAAGACTATTGTTTCTGATCGTGATGTGAAGTTCATGAGCTACTTCGGAAGACACTTTGGGGAAAGGCGGGGACAAAGCTACTTGTTCGGTACTACTTGTCATCCCCAAACTGATGGTCAAACTGAGGTGGTGAATCGAACTTTGTCACAACTGCTGAGATCCATGATCAAGAAGAACCTGAAGGAGTGGGAAGAGTGTTTGCCGCATGTCGAGTTTGCTTACAACAGGGCGGTACATTCTACCACGGAGTTATGTCCTTTTGAGGTGGTGTATGGTTTCAAACCCATTACTCCACTTGATTTGTTGCCTTTGCCCATACATGAGCGAGTTAATATGGAGGCATCCAAAAGGGCAGATTTTGTGCGTAAGATTCATGTGAAGACTAAAGAGTTGATCGAGAAGAAAGGCAAGAGCAATGCTGCAAGGATGAATAAGAAGCGCAAAGAGATGTTGTTCAAGCCTGGTGATATGGTGCAGGTACATTTTCGCAAGGATAGGTTCCCGAAGCTGCGGAAGTCTAATTTGAAGCCTCGTGGTGCTGGTCCTTACAAAGTGCTTGCCAAGATCAATGATAATGCATACTCGATAGATCTTCCAGTTGATGAGTTTGGTGTCAGTAATTCTTTCAATGTTGCTGATTTGACACCATATGACGGAGAAGACCTTGGAGCGTCGAGGTCGACGCCTTTTGAAGGGGAAGATGATGAGGACATCCCTACTACACCACTACCTCCGTCATTGATAAATGAAGATGAACCTGCTGTGAAGCTCAAGTCCAATGAAGTTCGGATTGGACCAATTACAAGGGCTCGTGCGAAGCTACTTAAACAACAGGTGAACTTGTTCCTAAACGGTACTTTGATTGATGAGAACTTTATACTGCCTATGTCCTATTACTTATGTATCATCAGGTATCAAGAGGAGACGAGTGTCGCACGAGGAGTAGAGGAGCAGCTGGACATGAAGACGGACGTCAAGATGGACGTGAAGCTGGACATGGAGCTGGACATGAAGATATCTCATGGTCGCGCGAGGGAGGAGCGGGAGGCATGCGCGAGAGGAGAAGACGACGTCCAGGCCGGTCCAGAACCCGGTCAGACCGGCCTCCAGACCGGCCAGTCCGGTCCCTGGCCCGGTTGACCGGTCGCCAACCGGCCGCCAACCGGAAGGGGCGCATCATACCGGGCAAAAACCGGAAAGTTGCGAGGTTTCCGGTTGCCGCCCGGTTGACCGTACGCCAGACCGGCCGCCCGGTCCCTGGCCTGGTTGACCGGATTCCAGACCGGATTCGTCCGAGTCTGTCTCGACCAGATCTATTCTGGGTCGGTTATTTTTGTATCTTTTCGACCAGAACTCGTCCCGGACACCTATATAAGTGCCCAGGACGCCCCCCTAGTTGCTGGAGACCACGTTTAAGATAAACCCTAGTTCATAGTTGTTTGCTAAGCAAAACTATTGTTCCCCAACTCTCCAATTCGTTGCGATCTGGAGTTTTATGCTACTGAAAGTTTGTGTGATCTGCTGTTCCATTGGGGATTAGAAGATTGCAATCTACCGCTTCGTGGTCGGCGGCTATGATGCGGCCTAAGGCCACGTGGGTTGCCCGATCTCACGAATTGACCGAGGGAAAGGCGGGGGAGAGGAAGAACACGAAGAACACGACGAAGAACACGATGAACACACGCGAACGCACGCAACACAACCCGATACAATTCCGGTTTACTCCCGATAGCCCGAACCACTATCCCGATAAAATCTCTCAAGGGAGAGACACGCGGTAGAATCCCCGAGAGGAAGATCGGTATACGATCGGTGGAATCACACGAGTGAGAGACCGGTGGTAGAATCACAAGTGTGAGAGACTAATCATATAAGGAGTGCCTTGTACAATAGATTATGATAATCTAAGGAGGGGGTTTCCCTAATCCCAAAGGGATGGTGGAGGCATAAGCCTAGGTTCTCTCAAGTTCAACTCTATCCTAATGAAGGGAGCCTATATATAGGGAGCCACCAAAGGAGGGGTAGTTTAGGCATACAAAGGGATAAACGGTTCAGATTTGATGCTCTTTGCAGTGGGGCGTCAGGGCCAACACAGGTAGGGCGATAGGGCCGGCGCAGGTATGGCGGCAGTGGCCGTCGTCCTCGAGCGCGATGGCGGTGCGGCGGTGCCGGTCTTCCCGGCGCGTCTCCTTATCCTCGACGTTCTCTTCCATGCTTCCGCGACCTCGGCCTTGAGTCCTCGAGCCTCCATGGTGTCGTCCACTTCCTCCGTACTTGGCGATGTGTTCCTATCATGGTCATATGAAGGAGGATGAAGTAGCATACCATTCATGAGAGACAATTGTAGGCACGCATAAAGGAGAAGATTCACCTTTGCGTGACGGGTCGGCGTTGACGCACATGATGCGGTGGAGACCGAAGGTCGCCCCGTATCATCTCCCCCACTTGAAAAAGAGTCGTCCTCGACGATGAGTCTTCGTGAACGTGTAGAGGAGGTAGATGACACCAACGCTTGAATGTCCCTTCACTTGTCAAGAGCCCTATGAATAGCACAAGAAAAGCAAAGGAGCAATCAAAGCGTAGCCAAGGTTCAATGGATTTAGGAAGAGGGCGCAAGTAGAAGGAGATCACCTTATCAAAGTGTCGGTGTGCTCTCATTGAGAGGTCTTGTGTAGTGGAAGTGTGCGGGCAAAACCACTCATTGGAGCTCACGTGTATCATGCTCTCAAGAGCTCTTTTTGTCAACTCGTGCTCAATCGAGGTTGACATTGGAGTGTGGGTACCTACACACATGTTAGACAACAAGAACAACGTGTGTGCATGGTATATGAACACATCATCCATCATGATGGTCCATTTCTTTTGCACATCACCATTAGCGTTAAGAAATGCATCATAATAGATATGGTGAATATGCGGGGTAAACATGGGAACATGCTCAACATGGATATATGCAAAGTCTCCACAATTTGAGAGAGCTATGGGGGCAATCTCACTAACAAGCACATTAATATAATTGCAAATCAAGCATTTGAAAGAGCAAGTGTTCAATATTTTGGATGCATTAATGGGAGAATATTGCAAGCATTGTGAGCAAAACATGTTCAAAGTTTCATCATTGTTGTCGACAAACCTAGGGAAAGAGCAATTGTTCGGCAAGGTTGTCACAACACAAGCATTATCAATTTCATTGCAAGCAATACATGGGAAAGAGCAATTGTTCGACACATTGCAAGCAAAAGGAGAGAACGTGAAACTCTCATAGCATGGCATGGTCATATGGTCACAAGCAAGTAATTCCACATGGTCAACATTGTTATCAAGAAAAGCATCACATGGGAATAAGAACGGAGCATGTGACATAGCAATTGTATCATCATCATCATGCATGCACTCACAATTCATCATGTCCACTAGTGGGATCATGGCATCATCAACACCCATATAGGTACCTTTGTAGTCCCGCTCATATGAGGTAGGTGTTGTGGAAGAGGTAGGCTCGATGTGGCCTCCATGTTCATCTTCAAGCAACAAGCATGGTGTGATATCATCATCTTCATGCACCATGTACATCTTCTCCATGATCGGCATCTCGTCATCCATGGGACCTAATAAGACACAAGGAAACACACTAGAGGTAGAGGGTAAGTTGTTAGAATTCGAAATGGCCTCACATGACCTATCAACTACCACTCTCATCTCACTCGGTGTATCACTCATGCTCTCGAAGTGGAGGCACTCATCAAGCTCACATATAGTGGAGTCACTCATCTCACATATAGTGGAGTCGCTCATCTCACATATAGTGGAGTCCCTCATCTCCATGGCAATGGCGTCGTCGATGTCCGAGAAACCTAGCAAAAAGGAAGACAACACAAGAGGAGTAGAGGTTAAGTTGTTAGAAATCGAAACATCCTCACTCGACTCATGGTGTGTATCACTCTTGCTCTCAAGGTGTTTGAAGTAGGATTTGCACTCGGCTTTGTCTTGGAGGGTCATTTTGGCCTCTCGAGCATCTAGCTCGGCGAAGTATGCTCTCATCTCGGCTTGCTCTTGTGGGGTCATCATGTATATATCTCACTAGGAAGGTGTATATGTATGTGGTGGAAGGAAAGCTACACAAGTATCTCACCTATCAAGAAAGTATCGGAAAAATGGTTCAAGTCAAGAGCAAAGTCGAAATGTATCGGGGTTACTCACACACACACTCAAAGCACACGCAAAAGGCTAAGAAACACTATATGTGGTGGGTAAGGGGTGGATAGCAAACGAAAAAGATCAACGGAAAAGTCTATTGTCAAATGTGGGTAAGATCCAAAGTCAAATGTCAAAAGTGGTGATCTATGTCAAGGAAACACAGAAACACACACAACGGAGAACAATGGGGTTAGCGCGACCAAGGAAGTGAGCAAGTGACAAAGATGGTCCTAACGAAGACTATATGCTCGATGTCACGCCAACACAAGAGAGATCGTAGCTTGGTTGCATATGAGAGAAGCAACAAGATTTGCACAAATGTCACTCTTCTCTTATCTCTCTTAGTGCTCACAAGCTTTGCACTTCTCGGTATCGGTGGACACACACTCTTTTCTATTTCTTTTTTTCTTTTTTTCTTTTTTTTTCACTTTTTTTTCTATGCTTAGAAGCTTTATTTTTCTCTATGTATATGTCACACTTTTCTTCTTTTGTGTATCTTTCTCACCGAGCTTGCTTCGGAGCTTCGCTCAACACAACGCACACACACCCTCTCACGGTCGTGACACTTGTGCAATGCTTCGCAACGCTCGGAAAGCCACTCTCAATGGGATAGGTACACAAAGAAAGAAATGGGCTACAAGGGGTAGGGGAGGCAAGTTATACCTATTGACGTTAGGCGGTGTCAAGCACACGAACTTGCGATGATGGTGATGACGATGGTGTCGAAGATGCGTCGGAATCCGGGGTGCCGATGCCGTTGTCGCGGTGTTGGTGTAGGCGCGGAAGCGGTTCTCACGGACCAAAGGCACTCCAAAACGGAAACCGGACAAATTAAGTCAATGCCCGAAAAGTTGGGTCGAAACGAGCGGTCAAAAAATATGTTCCAAAAATCGTCAAAAATTAGGGATGAGCTATGTGGAGTATATGGGGGATGCTGTGAAAATTTGGAGTCAAACGGGCTCCGGAAAGTTGTCAAAATTTGGGGCAAAAAATGGAGTCAAAATTGGGCGAAATTTGGGTTAAAAATGTGAAATCCGGTCATGGGCCCGGTTGGACCGGATCCTGGGCCGGACCGTCCGGTTGCCGCCCGGTTGGCGCCCGGTCCGAGCAATTTTTTGCGAGATTTCCGGCGTGGCGCCCGGTTTTGCTCCGGTTTCAACCGGATTATCCGGTGTGTCGTCCGGTCGACCGGGCGTCTTTGCGCGAAGTGAATTGGGTGGAGTGCTGCGCGCAGGGAAGATGGTGGGATTCAGAGAATCAAAGACGCGGCTTGGTTACAGATGAAAAATCAAGCGCTGAGCTAATGGAATCTGGAGGAGCTGCAGGTGGTTTGGGCAAGATTGCTGCGCACGCGCGTGGAATTGGAGCTGGTGCTGCGCGGGATGTGCTTGGCGGGCGCTCGAGCTGAGGTGGAGCACACGCGTGGGGCTTGGCCGGCGGGACTTGGCCTGCTGCAGCTTGGTGCCTTGCGCGCGGGAGATGCCAGGGGCGAGCTGAGCGGGGCGCGCGCGCGTGGGCAGCGAGGTGAGCCGGCGGCGGTGTGAGCCTGCAGCAGGTGAGATGGAGAGCTGGCGGCGGCGCGTGGTGGTGGCTTGAGGAGTTGCGCGCGTGGGGGCCAGGGGTTGGAGGCGAGCGGGGCGCGGTGGTGGTGTGGAGCTGCTGCGGCGAGGTGGTGGCCGGCCTGATTTTTGCGGGCGCGCGTGCGAGCACAGGGGAGCAGGACGAACGCGCCTGCGCTGCGGGCGGGGCTAGGAGCTGGAGCGAGGCCGGCGGGCGTGCGTGGTGCTCCTGGCGCGGCTCGGACGGAGCTAGGCGATGTGGATGCTGCACGCGCGAGCAGCAGCTGGGTCGCGGGGCAGGAGGCGATTGCTGGTGGTTTGGCCGCGCGTGGTGAGCGAGATTGGGCAGCGCTGTGCTGCTGATGCGGTGCAGAGTGGCGGCGCGGGGGTGGGTGGTAGCTGGTGCCTGAGCGTGGTCGAGGGAAACGAGCAGCGAGGCGGGAGCGCAAGGTGCGGCCGGCGTTGACCAGGGGAAATCGGGAGGGCGGGGCTCGAGCTGCTCACCAAGAACAAGTTCTTTCTCCACGAAGAACAGCAACAGAACCGAACGAAAAATGCTCAGATTCGCACTAAATCGGATGAATTTGATGGGGAAAAGATGGGGAAAAGATAGATCAACCACTATAACACCAGATCCGTGGATCAAAACCACAAAAAACGCAACAAATCTGCAGATCAAATTTCGAGCTATTTTTTGGGGCAATTTTTTTGGGAAACTTTTTTTTTGGGCGAAATTGATGAAATTGGAGGGTCAAATTCGTGGCAACCTTTGCTCTGATACCATATGATGCGGCCTAAGGCCACGTGGGTTGCCCGATCTCACGAATTGACCGAGGGAAAGGCGGGGAAGAGGAAGAACACGAAGAACACGACGAAGAACACGATGAACACACACGAACGCACGCAACACAACCCGATACAATTCCGGTTTACTCCCGATAGCCCGAACCACTATCCCGATAAAATCTCTCAAGGGAGAGACACGCGGTAGAATCCCCGAGAGGAAGATCGGTATACGATCGGTGGAATCACACGAGTGAGAGACCGGTGGTAGAATCACAAGTGTGAGAGACTAATCATATAAGGAGTGCCTTGTACAATAGATTATGATAATCTAAGGAGGGGTTTCCCTAATCCCAAAGGGATGGTGGAGGCATAAGCCTAGGTTCTCTCAAGTTCAACTCTAACCTAATGAAGGGGAGGTGGGAGCCTATATATAGGGAGCCACCAAAGGAGGGGTAGTTTAGGCATACAAAGGGATAAAGGGTTCAGATTTGATGCTCTTTGCAGTGGGGCGTCAGGGCCAGCACATGTAGGGCGATAGGGCCGGCGCAGGTAGGGCGGCGGCTGCCGTCGTCCTCGAGCGCGAGTGGCGGTGCGGCGGTCGTCGGTCTTCCCGGCGCGTCTCCTTATCCTCGACGTTCTCTTCCATGCTTCCGCGACCTCGGCCTTGAGTCCTCGAGCCTCCATGGTGTCGTCCACTTCCTCCGTACTTGGCGATGTGTTCCTATCATGGTCATATGAAGGAGGATGAAGTAGCATACCATTCATGAGAGACAATTGTAGGCACGCATAAAGGAGAAGATTCACCTTTGCGTGACGGGTCGGCGTTGACGCACATGATGCGGTGGAGACCGAAGGTCGCCCCGTATCAGGCTACGTGCGCAAGTGTGTGGAGTTGCGAATATCTTGCAGGGTTGAGAGCTGTTGCATTGGCATCATGAATCAATCGAGAGACTTCGTCGGCGTCATACAAGTTATCCTCCTCATATCATCGATTTCATCCGCTGCTACCATCACGTGTTCATCACCACCCGTCGCTTACCGAGAAGATCGGGCAATCCCTTATCAAACCTTGCCACTTTCTAGCATGCTTGTTGTGGGATATAATGAGCATATCTGTTTTTTGTAAGACTTTTTTCTGACTTCACTGTTGATTAATCCAATGCCACCTTCTGTAGTAGGAAATCCACCTTCAATGGGTATAATAAATAAGATTTGTTGTTTCTTTTTGGCTGACCCATCTTTTATTTTTAGGCACAAAATGGTTCATTTGTTTGTTTCTCCTTCCCTTATATTGGGTTCATGGGTTAAACAGTGAAATAATATGTCAGTTTATATGAATCCCAGAATGGTTGTTGTCTAATCTGTCTTAATTGATCCTGCTCGTTTATATTTGGCACCAAATGGATATATTTCTCATTTATCTGAGGCGTTCCCATGGCTGGCCGATGATTAAAATAATGAAATTTAGGGGGTTGGAGATTCTCCAACTGCACAATGTCTGGCTAGTTTTGTCCACATGACCACTTTTGTGGAACTTAAGGGATCTGAAGCACCCCTTCCAAGTGTCAATTTTAATTGTCAGACTTCTGTTATGCAGTTTCCTAGCTTATTTTATTAGGCACATACTGTCTAGTTACTTGATTTATTTTGTTCATATTTTCCATCCGGTTGCTCTGCCTGTTGCATTGGGGTTGATAGCTTGCTTTGTTATATTATGCCTTATGCTTTGTGAAAATCTGCCATCTGTTTTGATGCTTTGCAAAAATCTATGACAACTAATATGGTTGTTTTCTCAAATTGTATGGTTCTGTAACTTGCACTGTCTTGTTTTCAGCCCCTAAATAGAGCAAGGAAGGCAGATGGCAGGGCATATACATCAAGTGTCCAGGTCTTTCCACAGCACAGCCGTGACAATGCCAATTCATCTAATAGTCACATGATATCTACTGTCCCAGCCATTCCAGCGCAAACAATCGCTGCCTTTGCACACGAATCAATTGATATAATTCAGCAGCATAGAGATGAAAGAGATTCAAAAATCGACATAACAGTCAATGACATACAAGAATTGAAAAATAGGCAAGCTTGGATTGAGCAGATCCTTAATAATCTACTCTGCAGATCTAATGGAAAGCCAGCTGTTACTTGCACTCCGATGAATTCTACCTAACAAAAATGCAGTTTTGCCGATGATGCCATTTGTATGGCTTGTATCATTTGAGTTATTTCGACTTGTTGTGGTATTTGAGAATTTTTCCTGTTAATGTAATACTTGAGCTTTTTTTTCCTGTTATTGCTATAGTTTGCAATCATTGTAACAAATTTTCAATGTAATGATTGTTTGATCTTGCACTCGGCCTTAAACAGAACAACTAGTATGGTCTCACAATTTTGATCATTATACTTTGCAAGATTTAGCGGATGCCCCAAATTCAGAGCATCTCCACCAGCGGCCCCGATAGCGATTTGGGGCCTGCGTCGTTTTAGGGCTCGCACCGGTGCGCTCCAAGCGGAGTCGGCCATTTGTCGAGCCCAATAGAATCGCCGGCATCCCCGTGCCGGCCCCTTCGCCAAGGGCGCGAATCGGGCGCCCCGGGTGCCTCGCGGAACGACGGTTTTCGCTGGTGGGGGCGCCTGGACGCGACAGTTCGCATTGGCCGCGACGCGGGAAGGTTGGTCGTCGGCGTTTAAGGGCATGTACAATGATGATGACTCAGCTATCTGTAAGAGGTAGTTATATGTGATTTTGGTGATGTGGAGGAAAAAGAATGAGGAGAGAGAAGGAGGTTGTATGTAAAGTTACAAACAGTCTGTAAGCTTCTTACAGACAGCTTACAGACACCATTTTTGTTGTTGTATGAAGGGTGTCTATAACTTATACTCATATATAGGTATGACTAAAAATAGATAACTTACAGATAGACTATTGTATACATTGTCTATAGCATTGTCTATAGATGACATGGAGTAGAATTACAGACAACATCCGTCTAAATCAATGTACATGCCCTAATGGCCTCCCGCGCAGAAACCGAGGCAGCGACTGGCCACGAGGGCAGCGACTGGCCACACGGCGTCCAGTCGCCTTAAATGTGGGTAGTTCCCACCGCTAGATAGGACATACGCTGTCCACCACCGCCGCCCCATTCTCTCCTCTCCAGCACCGCCGCTCCATTCTCTACTCTCCACATCCAGATGCCCGCCGTCTGAAGACCACCTACTCGATGCTTGGCCTCAACGGCCGCGCGCTGCCTCCACCACCACCGCAGCCGCAGCCGGAGCCGGAGCCGCAGGCCGACGATGAGCACAGCTCCGACGAGGACGAGGCCCCACAGTTCGAGGTGTGGCACGATGTCTACGTAGTAGAAGCGGAAGCAGAGGCGGCGGAGGAGGCAGCGCAGTCGGGCGAGACGCCGCAGGCCTCCAACGACCCGGAGCAGGTAGCGATCCTCGCGTGGCTGAACGCACAACGATACCAGCGGTTGAGGGAGGAGGAGCACGAGTTCGTCAACGACGCGAACCTCGAGCACGTCCTCGAGATATCGCGCCAGCGAGCGGCCACGGAAGAGGCGGGACGCCGCCTCATGGAGGCGGAGCGACAGAAGCTCGCAGAGCTCAACGCTCATCGCCACTACGACGCGTTCGCTCGACAACAGGCGAGGCGCGCCGAGATCGAAGCTTCTCGGGAAAGGCTGGAAGCGCGGGGACATCGCCGCCGGCAAGCCCCTGCGACGCCGGCCACCATGCTCCACCGCCAGATGCGCGAAGCAACGGAGGAGAAGCGGGCACGGACGCAGGCGGCAATGGCGAAGAACAACGATGAGGCAGGGCCGTCGAGCACCTCAACCGATGGCCAGTAGACCAGGATTAAGTTTAAGTTTAGTTATGCTTAAATTCGAGCTACTTTGGTATAAATTTCGTATGAATTTGGGTTTTTAAATGTCAATTTAAATTTTAAAATCTATCGGGGTTGCCGTTTTGGGGCCACCGGTGTGGGAGCAGCATCCCCAAATAGAGGATGCTGTGCCGGAGCCCCCCAAACGAAGGTGCTGGCGCCCTGCCGGTGGAGATGCTCTTATAGATAGATCATGATCATGGTAACAGAAATCATCAACGTGATGATGATTTGATGTTGCACTCGACCTTGAACATAAGTACTAGTTCGGTCTCACAGTTTTTTTTAATCATTATACTTTGCAACATTTAGCGGATGCGCCAAATTCAGAGATAGATCATGCTCATGGTAACAAATTTTCAACTTGGTGATGATTTGATGTTGCACTCGGGCTTGAACAGAAGTACTAGTACGGTCACTCAAAATTTTAGCATTATACTTTGCAACGGATGCACCAATTTCAGAGATAGATCATGATCATGGTAGTGACCGATATTCAAGGTGATGATGATTTGATTTTGCACTCGGCCTTGAACAGAGGTACTAGTAAGGTCTCACAATTTTTTATCATTATACTTGGACCTTAGCCAAATTCAATATCTCATAGCGGAAAAACTTCCCGCCCACAAAATACAAAGATTTCACACGCTTCCAAATTCCCATTCTACCCCTGTGGAGATGACAACAAAGTCGGTTGGTGTGGGGGTCTGCCCATCATTTTTTCGATCACCACCTCCCTAGCCCGAAAACCCTCCCAAAAAAAATTCATTTCCCTCAGACCACCCACAGGAACTTCCCAAGTCCCTCTCTCTCCCACCTCCACGACCACCGCACCGGAACATCCCCGCCGGACTTCCCTGGCCTACCCGAGGCCTCGCGATCCTCGTCATCCGACTGCCTGCCGGACCCGCTTCATCGACGCCATCATCAACCGGACCGGATCATCCCCGCTGAACCTCGAAACCATATGCTCATCTAGCAGTCTACCGCAGTCGCTTCAGCTGCGGTATCGTCCACCCCACCGGAGCCGCTTCGCCGGATCCGTCGTCCACCGCATCGGATCTTGCTCACCGACACCGTTGTGCATGAACCGGATCTGCTTCACCGGCGCCGTGCATGATCTAAACTCTTCTACTGTCGCTTTTCTATTGCTTGCCTGCAAGTTCTTGTTTAATCTTGGGGGAACCTGTTTGTGCTAACGACACGCCGTTACGTTTTTGAAGATGAGATGAGTAACCATGAAGTGTAATGGCCGTCTCTCCAACCCCAAGTAGAACATGTAGCGTACTTCATCACCGGATCTATCAACCCCAGGAAGATCTGCTGTGACTCCCACAGAGTGCTTCTCCTAATGTAAGTCCCTTGTTTTAGCGCCATGTTCTGGGTTCGGATGCTTGTTTGTCCGAAGCTCTTTTAGTTCATTCCTAGCTATGACCGTAACACCTTGCTATTTTCTATTTCATTGCTAACTTTAAGCGATTGGACATTTTGGTTTGCATTCCCTGCTCTGTAGATGTAGCCATCATAACTTCTATCTTGATCAGTCATTGTTGCAAAAATTATAGGCTGCTACTATTTTGTTCATGCCAATCTTGTTCTCCCTGAACATGTTGGTTTGCATTCCCTGTACTACAGGTGATGCCATTGTTATTTCTATCTACTTTGTCGTAAGCTAACAAAGTAACTGTCTGCTATTAGTTCCTGCATGCTATCGCTCCGCCATCCTGCGAGTACAAATTTATTTGAACTCGTCACAGCAGCTACTTCCATCATAGTTTTGTCTGCCATCTGATTCTTCAAAAGCTGCAATATTAACTTGTTTCTCTTAATTGGCATGGCGCTCACATATAGAATGGTGAACATATGTGTGTGCATTCCCTCTTCTACAAGTTCACAGGTGATCCCACTATATTCCGTTTCTGGTCCATCCTAAGCCATAGCATTAACTATCCTCTATGTGTTGCTCATTACAACTTTATATCCCGAAACAAATTGATTTGTTTCCCTCATCTACAAGTTTATGAGTGATGACATTATAACTCCTATCTGTTTTATTCCTAGCTATTATAGTAACATCCTGCTATTATTTAGTTCATGGCCAATTTTAAGTAATTGCACATGTTGGTCCGCATTCCCTGCTCTATAGCTTTTGGCATCGTAACTTCTATATTTGGTTTACATTCCCTGCTCTGTAGATCTAGCCATCATAACTTTATCTTGCTCAGTCGTCGTTACAAAAATTATGGCCTGCTACTATGTTGTTTGTCCCAATTTTTTACTCCATGAACATGTTGGCTTGCATTCCCTGTACTACATGTGATGCCATTGTTTTGTATCTAGTTCATTGTAAGCTTACAAAGTAAGGACTTAGTTTGGCATGCTATCACTCTTCTATCTAGCCTGTAGCACAAATAAACTTGTCATACTACTAGATAATAATTTTGTGTGCCATCTTGTTCTTCAAAAGCTGCATTATTGACTTGTTTCTCTGACATGGCATGACGCTCACATATGGAATGCTGAACATATTGGTTTGCATTCCCTCTTATACAAGTTCACAAGTGATCCCAATATATTCTGTATATGGTCCATCCTAAGCTCCAACATTAACGATCCTCTATGTGTTGCTCATTACAAGTTTATATCCCGAAACATCTTGATTTGCATCCCCTTCACTATAAGTTCAGGAGTATTATCTAGTTCACGGTCAATTTGAAGTAATTGCACTTGGCACATGTTGGTTCACATTCCCTCCTCTTTAGCTTTTGCCATCGTAACTTCTATATTTGGTTTACATTCCCTGCTCTGTAGATGTAGCCATCCTAAATTCATCTTGCTCAGTTGTTGTTACAAAATTTATAGCCTGCTACTATGTTGTTCATGCCAATTTTGTACTCCCTGAACATGTTGGTTTACATGGGACTCGACAGTAGTAAGTCTGTTGTTTCATTCTAACGTGCTCTGTTATATTGGTTGTTGGTATGCAGCATGCACTCTTTGTTTTCTTATTGTGCGCATTACAATGATCTTGTTATAACGACGAAATGATGAGTTCCAAATTCTTTGGCAAACAATATTGTAGTGTCTTTGCCTTTCCATTGTTGCTGTCTTAACTTGTAATGTCTTTGTTTCAGATATAGGTGATGCATGCACAAGTTAAAAGATTGCCGAATCGCTTAATTGTATTGCTAGGTTTAATTACCATTCAATTTCTCTGGGTTCTGTAATATTTTTTCAAAGCCTTGCAGCTGATGTAATATTTAGTTAGTTTTTATAATTTCGCGCATTTTTTCTATGGTGCTTGTGGTAAGTGAGGCTATCCGATAGAAATCATGTGCTGCGTAAATATTCTCAGTATCTAAATCACAAATTCCCATCCCATAAACGTCCCAATTAAGCGAAATCACATATGTGCCGGCCCGCAAAATCCTAAAGCGCCTATTATGCCGGCATATAAACAGCAACTAAACGGGCTGGCCCACTTACTTATTGGGCCAGCCCACTTGATTTAAGGTGGACCCCACCCACTAATTGGGCCGGCCCACTTGCTTTAAGGTGGACCCCACCCACTAACTGGGCCGGCCCTGTAACAGAAAAAGTGGGCCCACGTGCTTATTGGGCCAGCCCATTTGGTAAATGGGCCGGCTCGTTAGCAGGAAAGTGGGCCCCACAAGCTTATTGGGCCGGCCCGCTAACTTGTTGGGCCAGCCCACCTGATTTACGGTGGACCCCACATACTAACTGGGCCGGCCCGTTAGCACGATAGTGGCCCCCACAAGCTTATTGGGCCGGCCCACTAACTTTTTGGGCCAGCCCAATTGCTTTTGTGGTGGACTCCACTTACTAACTGGGCCGGCCCGTCAGCAGGAAATTGGGCCCCACATGTTTATTGGGCCGGCCCGCCAACCTGTTGGGCCAGCCCACTTGCTCTATGGTGGACCCCACTTACTAACTGGGCCGACCCTTTAATAGGAAAGTGGGACCCACCTGTGGTTTTTGGGCCGGCCCACTAGCTTGGTGGGCCAGCCCACTTGATCTATGGTGGACCCCACTTACTAAATGGGCCGGCCCGATAGCAGGAAAGTAGGGCCCACGTGCTAATTGGGCCGGCCCACTAACTTCTTGGGCCGGCCCACTTGCTTTATGGTGGACCCCACTTGTTAAATGGGCTGGCCCGATAACAGGAAAGTGGGCCCCACATGTCTTGTGGGCCGGCCCTTTTGCCTGTTGACCGGTCAAACGAGTGCATTCGGCCCGGCCCACATGCTTAGTGGGCCGGCCCATTTAAATTTTGACCAGTAGACCTTAGAGGTTAGGCCCGGCCCATGTAACTAATGGACCAGCCCAGCTATATAGTTGACCGGTCAAACTAAGTCAGCCGACCCGGCCCGCAAACTCAATGGGCCAGCCCGCTTAAGGCGTGGCAGGCCTCGTGTGGGCCTACCATCTACCACGGGGTTTCAGCCGGTTAACACCGTTAACTGCCAGTTAACGGCGTCTGCCACGTGTCAGTTTGCATGACGTCAGCAGTCATCGGGCTCTCGGAAACACTTCTGCAACGGTCCGATTTTCCGTGGCGGAAGGGCGCCCGAGCGCGACAGACCTAAAAAAACGTCGTAGGACTTTGCCTGACGCAGTTTCGACAACAGAACCCATATCGTCGGGTTAGGCCCATAGGCGACGAAATATGGCCCTTAGTGGACGATTTTGGGACGTTGTCTATCAGAACTTTTCTTGTAGTGAAGGGTGCTTTTCTTTAACGCCTTTCAGCCAGACACGGTAGTTTGAGAAGATGCTCACATAAGAAATATGAAGTGATGTAAAAGAGATCATCAAGAAGCAAATATAAATAAATTTAAGTCTACCCCACTTCCTATGAAAAATAATCTTGTAAAGAAACAAGTCATGGAAGCACAAATCAACAAGCATAGGAAAGCAAAACAAGTGCAACTTCAAAAATTTCAACATAAAGAGGTGAAACTTAATATTGTTGAGATACATAAAACCATGTTCCCCTCTCTCATAATAACCTTTAGTAGCATCATGAATAAAATTAACAATATGTGCAAAAAAAAAGAATAAAATTAACAATATAACTATCACATAAAACATTCTTATCATGGGCCGCATGCATAAAATAATTATTACTCCCCACATAAGCACAGTCATTCTTATTAATTGTAGTGGGAGCAAATTCAACAAAATAACTATCATTATTATTATCATCACCATAATCATCAAATATAGGAGGCATATTGTAATCATAATTAATTTTATCCTCAATAGTAGGTGGACTAAAAATATCATCTTCAGCATTGTAATCATCATATATTGGAGGTATAGTATCATCATAAGCAATAGAATAGTTATTTTCCAAAGTGTGTTCATTTTCAGAATTGGTACCCAAGAGATTTTCAATATCAAAAGTAGTGTGCTTTTCCCAATCATGATCACTACTATAGGTAACATGATACGGGGTGGCTTTTGAACACCTCCTCATCAAGACTGACAAGCCCTCCTCGTGGCCCAATGACACTAGTCCAGGCCAAAGCCATACACCAACATGTCAATTCGCTCCTTTCCACATATACATTTGATACATCATTGGATGGCATGATACTTCATGTGAATACCTTGCGTTCAATCAGGTACATCGATCAAGATACAAGCCGCGAGGACCAAGCCAATGGAGAAAGAGAAGAAGAACATGAAGAAGATGCAACAGCGCTCCAGCCGGAACTTCCGTCCCCCATGGCCGGAACTTCCGCCCAGATGCCTTTCGGGACTGAAGGAAACGCTGAAGAAGCACAACTGCTCCCATCGGAACTTCCGCCCGACACGACCGAAACTTCCGCCCAAATGTTGTCCAAGATTGAAGATGCTCGAGCTGAAGGAGCCGTGGCCAGAACTTCCGCCCTCAACGGCCAGAACTTCCGCCCGCCGACACTACCGCCCAAGTTGTGCCCAGTTCCGAAAATGCACCAAAACACCCCGGGATGTTACTGCAAGAAAGGAAGTCGTTTTCGGAACTAGGCCGGAAGTTGGCCGGAAGTACCGCCCCGACCGGAACTTCCTCCCCATAGGACCGGTACTTCCGCCCCGACCGGAACTTCCGCCTTAGAGGCCGGAACTTCTGCCTTTACGCTTTTCAGCACAAAACTGCCTGTTTTCAGCTTTGACTTACCCCTTCGACCCTCGTACTATAAATAGCCTTGTTGGCTAAGATCAAGGGTTAGACTTGTTGTGAGATTAGACATGAGCTTTGCTCCTCCCTATGGCAAACCCTTCTAGATCTGAATCTATGAAGTTATCAAGGATCTTCTGAGGAATTGGTCTCTTCCATTCTAGGAATTCTAGTGTTTGTGAATCTTTTGCTTCTTGCAATTCTATCTATTTGCACTCTTTTCCTCTTTGGAACTCTACCAATTGCTTGCCAATCTTTTGTGAGGGATTCTACTCCTTGTGGGTCTTTGCCTTGCAATTCTATTGGGTTGGTGTATCGGGCCAACGAAGAACAACCGGTTCTTCTTCTTCTTCTTCTTCTTCTTATTCTTCTTCTTCTTATTATTCTTCTTATTGCAGTACTTATTGTATTTGAAAGGCTATTATCATAGCTTGAGCATTGAAAATTTAAATGACCCACTTTATAGCAAAGTTCACAAACAAAAGGGTAGAGGGCACAAACTTTTTCACCAAGATCATTTAAAGCCATGTACCACATTCTAGTTTTTTCATTCTTGTGATCGATTCAATACTCTTCTTCGATTTGATTCTTTTCACAAGGTCTAAGTGCTGCACAAAAATTAACATGCTTATAAGAAATAGTGCTTTCAAAAATTTGGGCAAGTGTATTGCTATCATTAATAACAGTTTCATTTTTCATGCAAGTGTCTTTAAAAGGTTCATGATATATGTCCCAATTTCCTTTAGGAACATTAATATGAGAATCAAAGGCTCTACAACAATCAACAATAATTTGAGGATCAAGACCATATTTAGCACTAAACTCTTGAAAATCAGCAGTTTCAGCGAAAGACTTAATGCAATCATACTCTTAGTTTATACCCGATGAGGACATCCCTACCGAACCACTACCTCCGTCATTGCAAGATGAAGACAATGTTGTTGTAAAGCTCAAGTCCAATGAAGTAAGGATCGGACCCATTACAAGGGCTCGTGTTAAGCTACTCAAACAACAGGTGAACTTGTTCCTAAATGATACTTTGATCGATGAGAACTTTATATTGCCTAAGTCCTTTTACTGATGTATGATCAGGTATGAAGAGGGAGCAAGCATCGCATGAGGAGAAGAGGAGCAGCTGGACGTGAAGCTGGACATGGAGCTGGATAAGCTGGACATGAAGACATCCCATGGACGCGCGAGGGAGGAGAGGGAGGCATGCGCGAGGGAGGAAGACAGTAACCAGGCCGGCGCCACGCCCGGTCCGACCGGAAGCCACGCCAGACGGCCCGGTCCCACATCCAGTCCAACGTTGGGACAACCTGGCGCCCGCTGGATCCTGCGCCGGTGCTAACCGGGCGGGTGTACTGAGCCACCCGTCCCTGGCCCGGTCACCACCCGGTCCCTGGCCCGGTTCAAACCGGACCACCCGGTCCCTAGCCCGGTCGACCGGTCCCCAGATCGGCCGTGTCCGAGTCAGTCTCGACCAGATCCCGATCTGGGTCGGTTTTTAATGTATTTTCTTGATTCCTGGTCGTCCAGAACCCCTATATAATTTCCCAGGACGCCCCCAAATTAGGTTTAGACCATGTTTAAGATAAACCCTAGTTCATAGTTGTTTGCTATGCAAAACTATTGATACCAACACTCTCCAATTCGTTTCGATCTGGAGTTTTATGCTACTGAAAGTTTGTGTGATCTGCTGTTCCATTGGGAATTAGAAGATTGCAATTTACCACTTCGTGGTCGTCGGCTACGTGCGCAAGTGTGTGGGGTAGCGAATATCTTACAGGGTTGAGAGCTGTTGCATTGGCGACATGAATCAATCGAGATACTTCGTCGGCGGCATACAAGTTATCTTCCACTATCATCGATTTCATCCGCTGTGTTCATCGCGTGTTCATCACCATCCACCTCGCTTACTGAGAAGATCGGGCAACCCCTTATCATCTTGCTATCAGATTTTAGTGTTTCCACGGTAAGCCATCCACAATCCACCCCATAGTTGAGTTGTGAGTGTTTCCTATCCAGAAAAAGCCAAAAAAAAGTTAGGGTTAGGGTTTTCCATAGCCTTAGATTGCACTAATTTTGAGTTTTAGTTGCTTTTCATAGTTGTTTTTGCGTATCTTTTCTTCCATCTAGTGTCAGTTTTTGTTACTCCGAGTCCACATAGGATACAGTTTGCTTGTTCCTAACCATAGACACAGCCTTTCGATATACGTGACTAGGAACTTTCCCAAAAGAGACTAGTTTTACCGGTCGACAGGCTACTCGTTAGGGTTTTGGTGCTTTGCAATTTCTATTGGTTGTGTTACAAAGCGTTGAGTCATAAAATATAAAAAAACAAAATAGATAAAATAGAAAAGAAGCAAAAAGAGCTACAAAGTGCTGCTTTAGATAAAAGAAAATCAAAAAAAGAAAAAGTGACGTGCTAGTGAGATTAAGTGAAGGCCTAAGTTTACTTTTTTGCACCTGTAGTTGAGCAATATTGTGCATGTTTCGTTGAGCTTTGCTAGTGTCTCTCGAGTGAATTGCAACATTTTCATCCATATAGTTGCATTGCAACATTTATCGCCTTGTGTGAGTATCATTGGTTGTTCCCCGGTCAGCGCTAGAGCTTGTAATTGGTGCAAATAGGTAGCCTACCTACAGCCCCACATATGTCCTGCTTTGCCGTGTGATTGTTCTTATATCCTTGATATTCGCTTCGCTACATCCGTGCAGTAGTCCGTCAATCCAAGTTGGTAAGCAATACTAATTCACTTTGCAGCGGTAACATTTACCTTCCTTATCAGTTTTGAGTGAGTTGTGAGAGTACCACCAAAGATTTTTGTTTAGTTCACTAACCTACTAATCATGTCTCTTAAGGATGTTGATGTGATGCAGAAAAAGGATGCATCCTCGCCGGTTACTTGTATGGAATATGAGGTACTTCGTGATCATCTGCAACGTGAAATCCGTGGTGCTACTGAAGCATTTGACGCGGATATGCAGAGTGTTAACTTGAAGGTCGATGAAGCTACTGCGACTGTTAAAACAGTCCAAACTCAAGTGACAGACCTTCAAGCATCCATACAAACATTAACTCAAGCTGTCGCTAAAATACGTACTGTTGTACAACCACAACATCAACCACACTCGGAAGATGAGGACAACAATCAAGGTGATTTTGAGGATGCAAATGCTCCTGCTAGCCGTGGCCGTGGTGGCGGCCGTGGTATTGGACGTGGCATTGGTGATGGTCTCCGTGGTCGTGGTTTTGTCCCCGTTGGAGCCCACCGTGTTCCTCAACAACAGACGATGGTTTGGGTAAGCCAAAATTCTTAGTTCCCCGCTTTGAAGGAGGTACTAATGTTGATGAATATCTCTCATAGGAGTTGAAGATTGAGAAACTATGGTGACTACATGATTATACTGAAGATAGAAAGGTCAAGCTTGCTGATGACCCACAAGTATAGGGGATCGCAACAGTCTTCGAGGGAAGTAAAACCCAATTTATTGATTCGACACAAGGGGAGCCAAAGAATATTTGTAAGCCTTAACAGCGGAGTTGTCAATTCAGCTGCACCTGGAAATAGACTTGCTCGCAAGAGTTTATCAATAGCAACAGTTTTATAGCAGTAGCAGTAGCGGAATATAAGCAGCAGTGTAACAAAGACAGCAGTAGTGATTATAGTAAACAACAGGATTAAAAATAATGTAGGCATAGGGATGGATGAACGGGCGCTGCATGGATAAGAGAACTCATGTAACAATCAAGGCAGGGCATTTGCAGATAGTAATAAAACAGTATCCAAGTACTAAACAACCATAGGAATGTGTTCCGTATATAGTCGTACGTGCTCGCAATGAGAAACTTGCACAACATCTTTTGTCCTACCAGCCGGTGGCAGCCGGGCCTCTAGGGAATCTACAGGTAAAGGTACTCCTTTTAATAGAGTACCGGAGCAAAGCATTAACACTCCATGAACACATGTGATCCTCATATCACAGCCTTCCCCTCCGGTTGTCCCAATTTCTGTCACTTTGGGACCTCGGGTTCCGGACAACAATATGTGTATACAACTTGTAGGTAAGATCATAAAGCAATGAATATCATCATGAATAAATAACATGTTCAGATCCGAAATCATGGCACTCGGGCCCTAGTGACAAGCATTAAGCATAACAAGTTGCAACAATATCATAAAAGTACCAACAACGGATACTAGGCACTATGCCCTAACAATCTTATGGCTATTACATGATCAATCTCATCCAATCCCTACCATCCCCTTCAGCCTACAGCGGGGGAATTACTCACACATGGATGGGGGAAGCATGGATGGTCGATGGAGAGGCGTCGGTGGTGATGATGGCGATGATCTCCTCCAATTCCCCGTCCCGGCGAGGTGCCGAACGGAGTTTCGGTCCCGAGACGGAGTTTCGCGATGGCGGCGGAGTTCTGGATGTCTTCTGGAAATATGGTCGAACCCCCGTGCGTTTTTAGGTCGAAAGCCTTAAGTAGTCCAGAGGGGAGCGTCGGGGGCTGGCCGAGGCGACGCCACCATAGGGCGGCGCGCCCCCCTTGATAGGGCAAAGGTGGCCGATCTTTCGATGAGACGTGGATAGATCGATTTGTTGGTGGAGTTCGTGCTTGACGATCCGACTACACGTGCAAAGCTCGTGCGCCAATGCAATCGCTAGGACAATCTCCGGGAGTTACCGATCTTGCGGATGCACGATCAGCCGGCCGCCGAGGGTCTTAATTCCTACCCGAAATCGAGAACAAGTAAGAACTAATAATGCAACCAGAATTATTGCGGATATAGATGAAAGCTTTATTGAAAAGGTGGGATTCCGAATAGTCGGTCTTGTTCTGGGCGTTGGCCTCAAAAGAAGTACACGAGAGTTGCAGCAATGGCTAACTTTTAGTCTAATCAAAATCCAAGTTCTAATGACGGCTACAGAGGGATATATATGGGGGAAGTGAAGGGATTTTCGTCCAACCAGCTAGGGTTGGCCAAAAACACCCCTAAATGGGCCTTCCTCCACTTATATGGCCTCTTAAAATCCCCTAAAATACCTAATCCGAAAATACATGGGCCTGGCCCATTAAATAAGGTGACGCAGCACCACAAATAACTCTTTGGACGAATTTTATGATGGAGTAACTTGTATAATTCATCCAAGCATCGTTGATTCACTATGGCGGCTTCAATATTCTGAAATCCTCGCTTGCAACGCCATCCTGAATCCTTGCAGGTCAGCTGCCATCTCCATGCACGTTCCTAATCCAATGTCTGGCGTCCATGCTAGATCCATTCCTGAATAATATAAATACATTTGATTTAGGCAGCATCATATTCTCAGATATACCAGGAAGGATTCCTAGTAACGAATGTACCTGAGATGTGGTTGTAGGAGTATTGGTTGTATCTATCATAGAGATGTCCTCATCATCCTCCCCTACTTGAATTGAAGTCGTCCTCGACGAAGTCTCATCTTTTTCACCAAGATATGCCTTCAAATCGGAGGTTGGGATGTCCTCATCACCCCTCCTTGGCCGCGTCGGCCTGTGGTGTGGGGGCCGTGGGCCTCCCCCAGGCCTGCCCTTCTGGCTCCGTGAGTCTTCTGGGAAAATAGGCCCTTCGCAATTATTTCTGGGGATTTTCCTCAAAGTTGAGTTTCTGCACAAAAATAAGACACCAGGGCAATTCTGCTGAAAACAGCGTTAGTCCGTGTTAGTTGTATCCAAAATACACAAATTAGAGGCAAAACAATAGCAAAAGTGTTCGGGAAAGTAGATACGTTTTGGACGTATCAACTCCCACCAAGCTTAGGTTATTGCTTGTCCTCAAGCAATTCAGTTAACAACTGAGTGCGATAAAAGAACTTTCACGAACACATTTGCTCATATGATGTAAATATTCTCATGATATGGACGAGTACTTAGGAAATTCATAATAAGATACATGCAAATAAAGTCATCTAATAGTTATGTCAATCATGAGAAAGGTACCAACACACTAATAGTAAGCATCATGAATCATATCTATCAGCAGAATTGCAATGTTCATAAAGAGATATGATAAAGTGGTATCTCGCTTGCCCGTATTTGTACAGCAAAACATAAATGCCCAGGCACCTCTGAATTTCATGGAAAGACTAGAAGTAAAGATTATCAAAGATAAAAGCATCAAAGTTATACCACAGCTAAGCATATTTTGGGACAAGCATATTACACTAAGAATGACAATTATGCTCTCAAGAAGGTGCTCAAAGAAAGGGTGGTGACTCAACATAAAAATAAAAGATTGACCCTTCGCAGAGGGAAGCAGTGATTAACATGTGCTAGAGCTTTTCATTTTTAAAAACAGAAGTAAAATTGTTTTGAGAGGTGTTTGTTGTTGTCAACGAATGGTAGTGGGCACTCTAACTACCTTATCAACCAGACTTTCAAGAGCGGCTCCCATGAAGGACGTTATCTCTACCACCAAGGTAGATCATCCCTCTTCTCTTTTGTTTACACATGTATTTTAGTTTCATTATGGATGACACTCCCTGATGTCTACGTTCCCCCTCCTTTCCTGTAGACAGTGTTGGGCCTCCAAGAGCAGAGGTTTGTAGAACAGCAGCAAGTTTCCCTTAAGTGGATACCCAAGGTTTATCGAACTCAGGGAGGAAGAGGTCAAAGATATCCCTCTCATGCAACCCCGCAACCACAAAGCAAGAAGTCTCTTGTGTCCCCAACACACCTAATAGGTGCACTAGTTCGGCGAAGAGATAGTGAAATACAGGTGGTATAAATAAGTATGAGCAAGTAGCAACGGTGGCGTAAAAGTGCTTGGCGTGTAGTTGATGGTGGTGGTATTGCAGCAGTAGTAACGCAAGAAACAAGAATAAGCAAGTAGTAACTCAAGCAGTAGTAACGCAGACAGTAGTAAACAAGCAGTAGTAACTCAGCAGTATTTAGGAACAAGGCCTAGGGATTACACTTTCACTAGTGGACACTCTCAACATTGATCACATAACAGAATAGATAAATGCATACTCTACACTTTTGTTGGATGATGAACACATTGCGTAGGATTACACGAACCCTCAATGCCGGAGTTAACAAGCTCCACAATAATGCTCATGTTTAAGTAACCTTCGAGTGTAAGATAGATCAACGCTACTAAACCAAGTACTAGCATAGCATGCACCACCGTCACCTTCATGCATATGTAGGAGGAATAGATCACATCAATATTATCATAGCAATAGTTAACTCCATAATCTACAAGAGATCATGATCATAGCACAAACCAAGTACTAACACGGTGCACGCACCGTCACCTTTGCACACATGCAAGGAGGAATAAACTACTTTAATAACAAATCACTAGAGTAGCACATGGATAAATTGTGATACAACATGCTGCAATCTTAAAGAGATATAAATAAGCACCTCACTATGCCATTCAATGAGTAAGTATTCTCGTGAAATCTAGCCTAAGAGACCCACACGGTGCACACACTCGTCACCTTTACACACGTGGGACGAGGAGTCTCCGGAGATCACATAAGTAAAACTCACTTGACTAGCATAATGACATCTAGATTACAAGCATCATCATATGAATCTCAATCATGTAAGGCAGCTCATGAGATTATTGTATTGAACTACATAGGAGAGAGATGAACCACATAGCTACCGGTACAGCCCCGAGCCTCGATGGAGAACTACTCCCTCCTCATGGGAGCAAGCAGCGGTGATGAAGATGGCGGTGGAGATGGCAGCGGTGTCGATGGAGAAGCCTTCCGGGGCACTTCCCCGCTCCGGCAGCGTGCCGGAACAGAGATCCCGTCCCCGCATCTTGGCTTCGCGATGGCGGCGGCTCCGGCGGTGTTTCGTGGGTTTCGTCAATTGGTATCGGGTTTTCTGATCCAGGGGCTTTATATAGGCGAAGAGGCGGCGCAGGAGGGCCGACAGGGGGCCACACCATAGGCGGCGCGGCCCCCTCTCGGCCGCGCCAGCCTAGGGTTTGGTGGCCCCGTGGCTCCCCTCTCGGTCCTTCCCGGTGTTCTGGATGCTTCCGATGAAAATAGGAACTTTGGCGTTGATTTCGTCCGATTCCGAGAATATTTCGTTACTAGGATTTCTGAAACCAAAAACAGCAGAAAACAGAACCGGCACTTCGGCATCTTGTTAATAGGTTAGTTCCGTAAAATGCATGAATATGACATAAAGTGTGCATAAAACATGTAGATAACATCAATAATGTGGCATGGAACACAAGAAATTATCGATACGTTGGAGACGTATCAGCATCCCCAAGCTTAGTTCTCGCTCGTCCCGAGCAGGTAAAACGATAACAAAGATAATTTCTGGAGTGACATGCCATCATAATCTTGATCATACTATTTGTAAAGCATATGTAGAGAATGCAGCGATCAAAACAATGTGTATGACATGAGTAAACAAGTGAATCATAAAGCAAAGACTTTTCATGAATAGCACTTCAAGACAAGCATCAATAAGTCTTGCATAAGAGTTAACTCATAAAGCAATAATTCAAAGTAAAGGTATTGAAGCAACACAAAAGAAGATTAAGTTTCAGCGGTTGCTTTCAACTTGTAACATGTATATCTCATGGATATTGTCAACATAGAGTAATATAATAAGTGCAATAAGCAAGTATGTAGGAATTAATGCACAGTTCACACAAGTGTTTGCTTCTTGAGGTGGAGAGAAATAGGTGAACCGACTCAACATTGAAAGTAAAAGAATGGTCCTTCAAAGAGGAAAGCATCGATTGCTATATTTGTGCTAGAGCTTTGATTTTGAAAACATAAAGAGAGCATAAAAGTAAAGTTTTGAGAGGTGTTTGTTGTTGTCAACGAATGGTAGTGGGTACTCTAACCCCTTTGCCAGACAAACCTTCAAAGAGCGGCTCCCATTTTATTTTATTTTTGGATGGCACTCCTTCCAACCTTTCTTTCACAAACCATGGCTAACCGAATCCTCGGGTGCCTGCCAACAATCTCATACCATGAAGGAGTGCCTTTTTATTTTAGTTTTATTATGATGACACTCCTCCCAACCTTTGCTTACACAAGCCATGGCTAACCGAATCCTCGGGTGCCTTCCAACAATCACATACCATGAAGGAGTGTCTATTTGCAAAATTAAGTTGCTTACTGATGAATCAGAGCAAAACATGTGAAGAGAATTATTAATGCAAGTTAATTAATCGGGCCGGGAACCCCATTGCCAGCTCTTTTTGCAAAATTATTGGATAAGCGGATGAAGCCACTAGTCCATTGTGAAAGTCTCGTCGAAGTAAATGACAAGATCGAAAGATAAAACACCACATACTTCCTCATGAGCTATAAAACATTGACACAAATCAGAGGTGATAAATTTTGAATTATTTAAAGGTAGCACTCAAGCAATTTACTTTGGAATGGCGGAGAAATACCATGTAGTAGGTAGGTATGGTGGACACAAATGGCATAGTTATTGGCTCAAGGATTTTGGGTGCATGAGAAGTATTCCCTCTCGATACAAGGTTTAGGCTAGCAAGGTTATTTGAAACAAACACAAGGATGAACCGGTGCAGCAAAACTCACATAAAAGACATATTGTAAACATTATAAGACTCTACACCGTCTTCCTTGTTGTTCAAACTCAATACTAGAAATTATCTAGACTTTAGAGAGACCAATTATGCAAACCAAATTTTAGCATGCTCTATGTATTTCTTCATTAATGGGTGCAAAGTATATGATGCAAGAGCTTAAACATGAGCACAACAATTGCCAAGTATCACATTATCCAAGACATTATAGCAATTTACTACATGTATCATTTTCCAATTCCAACCATATAACAAATTAACGAAGAAGAAACTTCGCCATGAATACTATGAGCTAAGAACACATGTGTTCATACGAACCAGCGGAGCGTGTCTCTCTCCCACACAAGCATGATGTAATCCAATTTATTCAAACACAAACAAAAACAAAAGCAAACAGACGCTCCAAGTAAAAGCACATAAGATGTGGCCGAATAAAAATATAGTTTCGGGGAGGAACCCGATAATGTTGTCGATGAAGAAGGGGATGCCTTGGGCATCCCCAAGCTTAGACGCTTGAGTCTTCTTGATATATGCAGGGGTGAACCACCGGGTGCATCCCCAAGCTTAGAGCTTTCACTCTTCTTGATCATAGTATATCATCCTCCTCTCTTGACCCTTGAAAACTTCCTCCACACCAAACTCGAAACAACTCGTTAGAGGGTTAGTGGACAATAAAAATTCACATGTTCAGAGGTGACACAATCATTCTTAACACTTCTGGACATTGCATAAAGCTACTGGACATTAATGGATCAAAGAAATTCATCCAACATAGCAAAAGAGGCAATGCGAAATAAAAGGCAGAATCTGTCAAAACAGAACAGTCCGTAAAGATGGATTTTATTAGGCCACCAGACCTGCTCAAATGAAAATGCTCAAATTGAATGAAAGTTGCGTACATATCTGAGGATCATGCACGTAAATTGGCATAATTTTCTGAGCTTCCTGCAGGGCAGTGGGCTCAGATTCGTGACAGCAAAGAAATCTGGAACTGCGCAGTAATCCAAATCTAGTACTTACTTTTCTATCAAAGACTTTACTTGGCACAACAAAACACAAAACTAAGATAAGGAGAGGTTGCTACAGTAGTAAACAACTTCCAAGACACAAATATAAAACAAAGTACTGTAGCAAAATAACACATGGGTTATCTCCCAAGAAGTTCTTTCTTTATAGCCATTAAGATGGGCTCAAGCAGCTTTAATGATGCACTCGCAAGAAATAGTATTTGAAGCAAAAGAGAGCATCAAGAGGCAAATTCAAAACACATTTAAGTCTAACATGCTTCCTATGCATAGGAATCTTGTAAATAAACAAGTTCATGAAGAGCAAAGTAACAAGCATAGGAAGATAAAACAAGTGTAGCTTGAAAAATTTCAGCACATAGAGAGGTGTTTTAGTAACATGAAAATTTCTACAACCATATTTTCCTCTCTCATAATAACTTTCAGTAGCAACATGAGCAAACTCAACAATATAACTATCAAATGAAATATTCTTATCATGAGTCTCATGCACAAAATTATTACTACTCCCAACATAAGCATAATCAATTTTATTAGTTGTAGTGGGAGCAAATTCAACAAAGTAGCTATCATTATTATTCTCATCAAGTGTAGGAGGCATAGTATAATCACAACAAAATTTACTCTCAGCAGTAAGTGGCACAAAAAGACCACTATCATTATCATCATCAGAAATAGGAGGCAAAGTATCATCAAAGAAAATTTTCTCCTCAATGCTTGGGGGACTAAAAATATCATGCAAACCAGCTTCCCCAAGCTTAGAACTTTCTATATCATTATCAACAATGGTGTTCAAAGCGTTCATACTAATATTACTACCAAAGCATGCAAACAAGATTTCATAGGTTTTTTAAGTTTCGCATCAAACAATCCATGTTTTAAATCAGGAAATAGAATAAGAAGCTCACTCTTGTACATTATGCCAAACTAGTGTAAACAAGAAACAAAAAGTTGCAATTGCAGGATCTAAAGGAAATAGCTTTGAGCACACACACAACGGCGCCGTAAAAATACTTTACCCGGGACCGTAGTATGAGAGCCTTTTACCTTTCCTCCCCGGCAACGGCGCCGTAAAAGTGCTTGATGTCTACGTTCCCCTCCTTTCTCGTAGACGAGTGTTGGGCCTCCAAGAGCAGAGGTTTGTAGAACAGCAAGCAAGTTTCCCTTAAGTGGATACCCAAGGTTTATCGAACTCAGGGAGGAAGAGGTCAAAGATATCCCTCTCATGCAACCCCGCAACCACAAAGCAAGAAGTCTCTTGTGTCCCCAACACACCTAATAGGTGCACTAGTTCGGCGAAGAGATAGTGAAATACAGGTGGTATAAATAAGTATGAGCAGTAGCAACGGTGGCGTAAAAGTGCTTGGCGTGTAGTTGATGATGGTGGTATTGCAGCAGTAGTAACGCAATAGAAACAAGAACAAGCAGTAGTAACTCAGCAGTAGTAACACAGCAGTAGTAAACAAGCAGTAGTAACTCAGCAGCATTTAGGAACAAGGCCTAGGGATTACACTTTCACTAGTGGACACTCTCAACATTGATCACATAACAGAATAGATAAATGCATACTCTACACTTTTGTTGGATGATGAACACATTGCGTAGGATTACACGAACCCTCAATGCCGGAGTTAACAAGCTCCACAATAATGCTCATGTTTAAGTAACCTTCAGTGTAAGATAGATCAACGCTACTAAACCAAGTACTAGCATAGCATGCACACTCGTCACCTTCATGCATATGTAGGAGGAATAGATCACATCAATATTATCGTAGCAATAGTTAACTCCATAATCTACAAGAGATCATGATCATAGCACAAACCAAGTACTAACACGGTGCACGCACTGTCACCTTTGCACACATGCAGGAGGAATAAACTACTTTAATAACAAATCACTAGAGTAGCACATGGATAAATTGTGATACAACATGCTGCAATCTTAAAGAGATATAAATAAGCACCTCACTATGCCATTCAATGAGTAAGTATTCCGTGAAATCTAGCCTAAGAGACCCACACGGTGCACACACTCGTCACCTTTACACACGTGGGACGAGGAGTCTCCGGAGATCACATAAGTAAAACTCACTTGACTAGCATAATGACATCTAGATTACAAGCATCATCATATGAATCTCAATCATGTAAGGCAGCTCATGAGATTATTGTATTGAACTACATAGGAGAGAGATGAACCACATAGCTACCGGTACAGCCCCGAGCCTCGATGGAGAACTACTCCCTCCTCATGGGAGCAAGCAGCGGTGATGAAGATGGCGGTGGAGATGGCAGCGGTGTCGATGGAGAAGCCTTCCGGGGCACTTCCCCGCTCCGGCAGCGTGCCGGAACAGTAGATCCCGTCCCCCGCATCTTGGCTTCGCGATGGCGGCGGCTCGGCAGGTTTCGTGGGTTTCGTCAATTGGTATCGGGTTTTCTGATCCAGGGGCTTTATATAGGCGAAGAGGCGGCGCAGAGGGCCGACAGGGGGCCACACCATAGGGCGGCGCGGCCCCCTCTCCGGCCGCGCCAGCCTAGGGTTTGGTGGCCCCGTGGCTCCCTCTCGGTCCTTCCCGGTGTTCTGGATGCTTCCGATGAAAATAGGAACTTTGGCGTTGATTTCGTCCGATTCCGAGAATATTTCGTTACTAGGATTTCGAAACCAAAAACAGCAGAAAACATGAACCGGCACTTCGGCATCTTGTTAATAGGTTAGTTCCAGAAAATGCATGAATATGACATAAAGTGTGCATAAAACATGTAGATAACATCAATAATGTGGCATGGAACACAAGAAATTATCGATACGTTGGAGACGTATCACTCCCCCCAACATTTGCTTACACAAGCCATGGCTAACCGAATCCTCGGGTGCCTTCCAACATTCTCATACCATGGAGGAGTGTCTATTTGCAAATTAAGTTGCTTACTGATAAATCAGGGCAAAACATGTGAAGAGAATTATTTATGAAGGTTGATTAATTGGGGCTGGGCACCCCGTTGCCAGCTCTTTTTGCAAAGTTATTGGATAAGCGGATGTGCCACTAGTCCATTGGTGAAAGTCCGTCAGGAGTAAATGACAAGATTGAAAGATAAAACACCACATACTTCCTCATGAGCTATAAAACATTAACACAAATTGAGAAGTAGTTTGAAGGTTTAAAGGTAGCACATGAAAATTTACTTGGAATGGTTTGAAATGCCATGCATAGGTATTTATGGTGGACTCTTTGGAATAACTTGGTTTTCAGGGGTTTGGAAGCACGAGCAGCATTTCCGCTCAGTACAAGTGAAGGCTAGCAATAGACTGGGAAGCAACAATCAAGAGAGCAATAACTGTCATAATCATGCTTGCGACAAAATAGAATTAACGGAGGCATAAAAGTGATACAAGAACTCTGAAACAAAGTAAATCATCGAGGCTTAATTGACTTTTGTTTAGTCATATGCATGCGTGAGCATGTGCCAAGTCAATTCAAACGAGTTATTCAGAGGAGGATACCACAGTGTCATACCTATCTATGAATAAAACAATGCAAGCAAATATTTATGGCATGCTACTCATATTAATAAATTGGAGCTAAGCATGAGAGATCATGAACTACTAGACTTTCATTAAATGACATATACCTCACATGAACCAACTAAGCATGCCCACATGGATGATTATATGTACAAAAATGAAAACAAATAGAGTTCATACCAGCCTCTCACCACAGTCAAATTGTCGTAGATCGTCATTATTGCCTTTCACTTGTGTAGCTTGAATAATATGAAGTGAAAACCAAGCTCAACCACCGGAGACCGCTGAACTCCATAATGAACTTTACAAAACTGAAGAAGAACAACAAATATTTTTGGTGTTTTCGAATTGGAAACAAGAACAAAAGGAAACAAGCAAACAAAGCAAAATCTTTTTGGGTTTTCTCATAGCAAACCAACGATAGTAGATAAAGAAAAATAGGAACAAGAAACCAAACAAACAAATAATGAAGAGAAACAAC